>NC_091210.1:31086912-31129879 GCF_040958095.1 Procambarus clarkii
CACCACCATCCCTGTACCAGATTCTCCCAGCCCTCACACACCCCAAATACCCCAAATACCCCTTCCCAGGCAATCCCATCCCGGACCTTCCCTATGTCCCTGCTTCAGGGGAATCAACACAAACTGAGGAAGGACAGAAGATAGCCTCAGTTACAGGGTGATGTACTCGAACATAAATGGGATTACAAGCAAGGCAAGTGAACTAAGGGAAAGAGCACAAGAAGTGAAGCCACTTCTTTCTGCTTCCACAGAAAGGTAGGGGAGGAGGTGGAGTGGCCCTAATAATGAGAAAGAAATGATGTTTCAAGGATATGACTATTCTGGGCTGCGAGGGATTCCGAGACTTCATAACAGGCACCATAACAAAGGGAGGACCAAGAGTAGTAATAGCAGTGATATATAACCCTTCACCAAAGACAGAAGACCCAGGCAAGAGTATGATAACAACAACATGGCAGTTAACACTATAATTGAGCAGGAAGATCTATTTCTACAGGCAGCCTTTGTTACCTTTAGAAATAGATCCCGACAGCTCATCATGAGGGACTTCAATCATGGAAGGATAGACTGGGAGAACAAGGAACCACATGGGGGTGAGGATACATGGACAGCTAAACTATTGGAGGTGGCAACAAGAAACTTCTTATGTCAGGGAACCCATAAGAATGAGAGGAAACGATGAACCAGCGAGACTAGACCTAGTCTTCACTCTGAACGACTCCGACATAAGGGATAATTGTTTCGAGGCACCAGTAGGAATGAGCGACCACAGTGTACTGACGTTTCTTCAGTTGAAGAAGGGTTAAAGAACTCGAGGAGAGGAACTTGAAAAAAGGCTGTCAATTCCGGAAGGGAAACTATGAGGAGATAAGGAAATTGCTAACATATATAACACAGGAAACAGAGCTCAGAGGAAAGACGGCCCAAGACATGATCGACTAAATCATGCAAAAGTGTGAGGAGGCAGCAGGTAAGTTTGTCCCAGCCCAATAGGAAATCAACGAAATGCAGATCAGAAACCCATGGTTTAATAAGAGAAGTAGGCTAGCTCAGCAGCAAAGTAAAAAAGCGCGGAGAAACTATAGAAATAACAGGGCTCTTGAGAGGAGAGAAAGATACCAGAGTGCCAGGAATGAATATGTCGGGTTGAGAAGAGAAGGATAAGGTCAATACGAAAATGACATCGCAAGCAAGGCAAAGACAACTTAAATTGCTGCACAGCTTCATCAGGAGAAAAACAACAGTAAAGGAACAGGTAATGAAATTTGGGATACGGGCACACAGATTCACTACAAACGACAAGGAAGTGTGCGAGAATCTGAGTAAGAAATTCCAGGAGATTTTCACATAAGAGCCTAGGGAAGTTCCAGAGATAAGAGAGGGAATAGTTAACCAGGAACCACTAGAAGAGTTCGAGATTACCTGTGGATATGTAAGGAAGCTCTTGCTAGAGTTGGATGTGACAAAGGCTATAGGCCTGGATGGAATCTCCCCATATATACTAAAGGAAGGAGCAGAAGCACTGTGCTTGCCACTCTCCATAGTGTATAACAAATCACTGGTAACAGGGAATTTGCCAAAAATTTGGAAGACGGCTAATGTAGTCCCGATATACAAGAAGAAGGAAAGACGGGAGGCACTGACCTACAGGTCAGTGTCCCTAACTTGCATACCATGCCGGCAGATGGAGAAAATTGGGCGAAAAAAGCTAGTGGAACATCTGGAGCGAACGAACTTTGTAACACAGCATTAACATGGGTTCAGGGATGGCAAGTCCTGCTTGACAGGATTAATTGAATTCTACGACCAGGCAACAAAAATCAGGCAAGAAAGAGAGGGGTGGGCAGACTGCATATTTTTGGATTGCCAGAAAGCCTTTGACACAGTACCACACAAGAGGCTAGTGAAAAAGCTGGAGATGTAGGCAGGAGTGAAAGGGAAGTTACTCCATTGGATAAGGGAGTACCTAAGCAACAGAAGACAGCAAGTCACTGTGAGGGGTGAGGCCTCAGATTGGCAAGACGTTACCAGTGGAATCCCACAGGGTTCAGTCCTTGGACCTATACTGTTTCTGAAATATGTAAATGATCTCCCAGAGGGTAAAAATCGTTCCTCTCATTGTTTGCTGATGATGCAAGAATTATGAGGAGGATTGAACCAGAGGATGATAGTAGGAGGTTACAAGATGACCTAGACAGACTGAATGAGTGGTCCAACAAATGGCTACTAAACTTCAACCCGAGTAAATGTAAGGCAATGCAACTAGGTGGTGGAAACAGAAGGCCAGGCAAAGGATACCGAATGGGAGATGAAATACTTCATGAAACGGACAGAGAGAAAGATCTAGGAGTTGATATCACAACAAACCTGTCTCCTTAAGCCCACATGAAAAGAATTGTATCTGCAGCATATGCGAGGCTGGCTAACATCAGAACTGCGTTAGTAGCGTAAATTGAGACTAGAACCGTGTGCACCATCTGGACAGGTGTCCCTATTATGGCCAGCTGTCCAGATGGGTCAAAGGTATGTAGCCACATAGTGTTGTAGGGGGATTTTCCCTGATGTTGGCACGTGTCGGACGCGTGTGAGCGTCCGGTGTCTGGTTACGCGGTTGGAAATGATGGGGTCATGTTGGGGGGGTAGGAGAGTATGTGGGGTTATGTGGTGTATGTGGTAGAGTAAGGAATATGAGGAGAAGAGTAGAATAGGGTGTACAAGAGTAGATGAATATGTATGGGTGTTTGCCGTAGAGTTAATCTTGTGTGTGTAGATAATAGTTGATTAATAGATGAGTCTAAGTAAGCCTATGTAGAGGGAGTGGAGGATCCCAACATAGCTGGATATGTTGAGGGGGTGTTGGGAGGGGTGAGGGGAGCTTCCCCTTGGCGGGAGAGGGTTGGAGGGTCATTGTGGTTGAGAAGCGAGGGTGGAATGGGTTTGCGGTTTTTGATAGCCATTATTTTCTTGGAGTGATGGGGGTTCCTCCATGTCGTGCCCTGATGCTTGAATGGTCTGTGTTCGCATTAAGGCGGTATGGTTATATGATGCAGCCTCCTCCTCACCCTCTCATGCACGTGACAGTCAGTTGAAGAGATTGTGAGAGAGAGAGAGAGAGAGAGCAGTCTCTCTTAAGATCAGAATGAGAGGAAGTAGCAGTTGACAGAGAAGGTCTGTTTTATGTAACAATGCACAGGGGGTGTATAGGGGACAGAGCAGGAGGTGTTGGAGCAACACCAGGACGGATGTGGTCCATTAGCCTTAATCGTTTTTTCAAAGTCCATTTTCTTCGAGCTATGCAGCTGTGCTTGGTGATGATCCATGAGGAGAATAGTTCCGCCATATACAGCAGGAAGTGTCGAGAAGGGTGAGAGAGAGCAGACACTCTTAAGATGTGAATGAGAGGATATAGCAGTTGGCAGAGAACGTCTGTTTTATGTAACAATGCATGGGGGTGTGTATAGGTGACAGACCAGGAGGTGTTGGTGCTGCATGGGATGGATGTGGTCCATTAGCCTTAATCGTTTTTCAAAGTCTACAGAGGGGTGTGTACTGTCCCCCATTCAGTGGCTAACTGAAGAGTATTTCCAGTAGGTGTTTGGGTTATATTTTCCCCTCCCCGCCCCACTCCCCCTCAGCTCCCCTCGTCAGGGGACAAGCGGCATCTATCATGGGTAATTTCACACTCCATGGGTTTGGAGGACTACTTTGAGAGAGTTTTGACATAGCACACACCTCAGCCGGAATGTTTGCGTTTTCTCGCTAGTGAAAGAGAGAATATATGCGCCTTTTATAACATTCTTTGCTGAATATTTTAACTTTTTTCTCACACAAGCAACCGTATTGATGGTGCGCAATGACTGCCGTTACTTCCTCCTACACGGGCAGAAGTGCTTGGGGGTTTCCTTATCTACTGTGGTTTCGTTAAGGAAAGGGAGATGTAGGTACTGTCAGCGAGCCCCACCTGTTCCACATACCTCCCCCCTCACACAGGGGGGGAGTGACGGCAATGGGGTGTACCATCTCTCTCTCTCCTGTCACACTGGGACATAGCATTCAGTGTGACAATGTTCTTTGTCAACGGTGTGCCATGAGCTCAACATACAAATTCCAAATGCAGACCTGGGCGGCTTCCCTCTTGGGAGTTTGACACACACTGATTAACAAGCTACCTGATTATTTATACAGCTTCTCTACATTATATGCAGGGTTGCATAGTGTGTCAAGAACTCTCTACGTGTTGATAACAGTCCAATCACACAAGGCAGTCATATGGCAGAGACACATAAAGGGTCAAGGACTGAACCCGCAATTCATTTTAGCTAAGCAAGTTACAATCATGACGCGCTAGTTACAAAATTCAAAATAAGGCGGCACATCGACACGGGAGACGTGATCACTACCTACAATTTATTTTTTTGTTAACTGTGATCGCAACATCTGCTGTCCAAATAAATATCATTGAAATGTTTGCGTCAATCTCCATCACCTCTTCATCCTACACCCATTATTGCTGTGCAGACCTTGTAACACACAACAGCGTTATCACAGCAAGACAATGTCACAGAATGTTCAAGACTCTTATACTGAATGAGTGAAACGTCTTTCCGTCTCATTAAGGTCTTCGTATCCCTCCCTAGCGCGAGTTTTCACTCACCATCGTCCTTTGCGCTCATCAGCCACTAGTGATCGTTCGATCCAGCAGAAAAAAAACAGAGACTGATGGCTGTGTGACAGTCTTAGCTCTCTGTAACTCATTGTAATGTAACGCAAATCAACTTTCTGCAGTTCAAATAACGTTATGAAATGAAAGTATGACTTAGTCCATCTCCATTACATCTCTTATCAAATATAAATATTACTGTGTGATGGTTTTAGCGCCTCTCGATGTATGTCTGTCTGTCTGTCTGTCCATCACGCGACTGGGTTAATGTTTTGAAAAAATTGTGAATCTTTGTAGATTTAATTTTAAACAAAGGGGGGCCTCCAGTCCACGAAGTAAGAGGGGAGAATTAGGAAGACGTTGCTGGAAGACAGAAGAGTTTGGGGAGACATGTTCACCACCTACAAATTCTATTTTTTTTTATCTGCGCGATCACAACATATACCTCCTAATCTCCTTTGTTCCGCCTCACACTAGTCAATAAACACAATTTGCGACATTTCTTGACTAAAAATAGCACTCCGAATCATCTTTGCACTTTTAATTTAAAATAGCAAGCTTTGGTTATGACTGTTTTAGCAGTCTATCTGATAGAAAAAAACAGAGACTGGTGTTAGCATAGTGGGTGAAAAAATAGTTAATCTTTCTCTTAATTAAGCTCGTTAACAGAGTGAGCTATATTGAGCTCGAACTAACGAGGTGGAGTATTGTAGCGTTCAATTATCATGGCGAGCAATATTGAGCTCGAATTCGCATGGGGAACAATAAGTCACTCAATTATTACGTTAATTCGTAGGTGAGCTGTAAGTTCATCTTGGGTTATTAGTGCAAGATCCTTGTTGAAGAATAGCTAAGCACGGAATCTAGGCAGATTCTCTGGTGAGCAGTGCTCGAATTAGCGCGGGGAGCATTGTAGAATTCAATTATCATGGCGAGCAGTGCTCGTATTAGCATGGGGGAACATTAAAGGGCTCAATTGTTACGCTAACTCAGGGTGAGTTATATTGAACTCGAATTAACGAGGTGGAGCATTGTAGCGTTCAAATGTCATGGTGAGCAGGGCTCGTATTAGCATGGGGAACATTAAATTGCTCAAATATTACGTTAACTCAGAAGTGAGCTATATTGAGCTCATTAAGCATGTTAAGTAACAATGCTGATGTTTTAATGATAATGCATTAAACAAAATGGAAACCTAAAGTTGCTGGAAATTTAATTACTGCTACGATTAATCCTATTCAAAGATAATTTGTAACATTTCCCAACCTATACGTTTCACGGGTTATTAGTTCTCTGTAGATTCACTTACGTATTGGTAAGTTTGCAAGTTTGTTCGTGCTGCGCTCCTACAATAATTAAGCAGAAACAAAAGAAAAACAGCTCAAACAAAAATTGATGCAAGTATTTTTCACTAACTCTTAGTGCAGAAAACATTGAATTAATAAGGTTTTCTTGGCAAACCTTAAGCGCAGGTATTCTGGACCTTGGTCCTAGTGAATTTATAATTATAGAAGTGGCTTGATGACTTTGTAATATTGCTAAATTCAGGATGCATTGAGTGCTAGATTCTCTAGTCTAATATTATTGATTACCTAGGGAGTGCTAGATTCTCTAGCCTAATATTATCAATTACCTAGGGAGACTGAGTGTGGTCAATTATTACTTGTCGAGAATAATTCTAGATCTGCAGTGGATTCAATGGCTTGGTCGCTGTGACTTGTACTTGTTTAGGTACGGGCCACTGGTTTTCCACTGAGATCTATGAAACATCTCGGCGAATACTAATTGTACTACATTCAATTTGAGTTTATTACTCAGCTGTGTTTCTCATTTTAACTTGCTGCTGGAGAATTGATTTACTGCTGACTAATTTATTATTGTTGGCAGACCTAGGCTTGTTCACATTCAGAACTTTACCGGTAATTAAGTAGCCACCTGCAGATTGCAGCATATTCATGCCCAATCGTTTAACATGTCCAGTTATGAACTGGTAATAGTAGTCGGCTCCTACTAGTACATTTACATTGTTAAGGCGGTCATACGTTAACTTGTTGTCAGCCAAATTAATTTCATGTTCCTGCAGGAAGTGGGCTGTGTACCCCAGACCCTTAATATTTAGGTCAAAAGGTATTTGATCTACAACAATGGCTTGGACAGCCTTGACATGACTACCTACTCGTACAAGCGGTTGAACTACTGAATATTCTGGGGGTCCTCGATTTATCATGAACCCTGACAGGTTTAATTTTACCTGTATGATTGGTTGTAAATTAAGTGTCTCTGCCGCTTTCTGAGTAATGCAAGTTCTCTGGGATCCTTGATCAAATAATCCACGAGTAGTGATCTTGGCTCCTTTGTTCTTTACTTGAAGTTGGGCAGTAGGCAAAGTTGCATCCACTTGAGATGCTGGTGATGGAGTCCCACCTGAGCTGCCGTAGGGTGAAGACGTGTCATCTGACCGCTCCGGCAGTTTGGGGAGGTTGCAGTTTTCGCCAGCAGGGGGTGTGGGTGTCTCTACCCTCCCTGCTGTCCCTGCCTGGTGTTGACGTGGCGCTTTTGCGATGAGCGGCCATCTTCCCGCTGTCGAGAGGGTAAACTCCGTGGGGTTGGAGTTTACCTGCCGTGCAGGGTATCCTCTCATTGAGCAGGTCATGTGTGACATGCTACATGTCCCGGTCGAGGTGGTCTACGGGGTTGAGCTGGTGACTGCTCGCCGGGTGATCATCAAGTTTGTGGGTGAGGAGGCGTACCATGGATTTCTCCGGCGGTACGATGGCCGTACCTTGAAGTTGTTGGATGGCACTAGTTCTGTGGCCATATCTGATCGGAGTGGTGCCGTGACGTATGTGAGCGTCCATGGGGCCCCCATGGAATTCCCTGAGTCCCTTCTCCGGCGTTTCTTCCAGAGATTTGGCTCCGTCGTCAGTGTGAGGATGCACAAGCTGTCTTCTGGAAAATATGCGGGGTTGAAGACAAACATTCGTGCCCTCGGGATGCGCCTGAGGTCGGACATTCAATCCTCTGTCCGACTTTTATGGTACTACGTGCAGGTGTATTATGCCCGGCAGCCCCGTACTTGTTTCCGGTGTGGCATGTTGGTGCATCAGATTGCCGGATGCACTGCGGATCCGGTTGCTCCAGGCAACTTGTTCCGGGAAGAGGATTTCCCACCGCTCCCTCTGGAGGAGGTCTCCGGGGATGAAGAGGTGAGCGTTCAGTTAGCAGATGCGGCTCCCCCTACGTCGCCAGACGTTCCTCGGGTTGTTACAGACTCTCCTCCGGGTCTTGCAGTGCCATCGGATGGTGTACGTGCTCCTGTCACTGTCTCCGCTGCTCCTGAAGGCCTTCTTGGTGATCATTGTGACACGCCGCCGTCTTCTCCCTCGTCTTCGGCTGCTGCGCCTTGCCCTGTGTTCTCGCCTCGGGTCCCGGATGTGCTGGGTGCTGGGGTGGCTGTGGAGCCTCCTGCTGTGTGTGGGTCAGTTTCCCCTGTGGTAGAGGCTGCAGCCGTTCTGCGTCGGGCGTCGGTTCGTCCAGCTGGAGGGACCCGTGTTTCTGGGTCCGCTTCCGGCTCTGACGATCTCCGGCCGGAGCCCAAGCGTTCCAGGCGTTCATCGTCTGCCTGGGCCGATGTTGGGGAATTCGGTGACTGTGGGTCCTTGGGAGTTGACGGTGTGGATCCGGATGTGTCGCTGTCTCCACGGTTGGTGGTGGCAGAGGTTCATGTGCCTGCTGATGCTGGTGCCCAGGTCTCGGGGGTGCCTTCCATTCCTTCTCCGCCTGGGGGCTCTCTGCAGTAGGAGGTGGTATCTCCCGCTCCCAGGGATGTTGTGGTTGCTGGTGCTGGGCGTGGCCTGGTTGTGACATTAAGGAAGGATGCGCGCCGCCCTGGTTCCCTGCAGTCGTCTGGTGGTGTGCCCGTGGCCGCTGGTGCCCCGGTGGTGGTGTCCTATGTCCGGGCCCCTCCTGTGAGGGTGTGTGTTGGGGACCTAGGGGACGTGTTGCAGGCGTCGGTGATGCCACCAAGTCGCTGGTCGGCGATTGCTGAGTTACTGTTGAATGACGAGCCAGGGGAATTTCATGGTGGGGGTGTTCCCATGATGTGGGGATTGTGGCAGTTACTCGCGTCAGGAGTGATACTATTTGGGTCCCCTGCTTGCGGGTGTTTGTAGCTAGGGTTCCGGATGGCATGGCGTCCCCGGTGGGTGAACGAGACCCTTGGGGGTGGTTACGTTGGGAGGCGTTAAATATGCGATTCCCACGGGTCTTGTTCCCGGGCAAGTATGTTTGCTGATTCCCTGTTTTTTTTTTTTTTTTGTTTTTTTTCCTATTTGTGGTGTTGTGTGCCCCTCAGGCGTTTTGTTTGCCCTACTGCCTTCTGTGTCCGTGCCTCTCCCTTTTGGAGGGGCCGGTGTTTTGCAGAGTGTGTATTCTCTTCATGTATTACCATGTTGTATTGTGTTTTCTTTTTAATTTTCCTTTAGTTTATATTTATGATTTGTTTGTGTGTGCATTGTCTTGTGTTATGTTTCATTTTATAAATTATGATGTGTTTTGTTGTCGTTCCTTCAGGCCGGTGTTTGTTTGTTTTGTTTTATATTGTTCCTAAGTTTTGTTTATTTGCATACATTATTTTCTTGTTTGTTATTGTTATTGTTTTATAATTTGTCTTCATGCATGCTGTGTTTCTCATGTGTTCCTCCATTTTTGCTAATTATTGTCCTGTGCTGTCGGTCCTTCTGGCCGGTAGCTTCTGTATTTTGTTTTTGTTTTCTCTGATATTTTATTTTATTTATTGTCTTTACCTTGCATGTAAAAATAAAAATAAACAAAAAAAACTTGAGATGCTGGTGAAATTTCGCTGTACACATCTCGCACCTTGCAGCACTGTACTGGTGTAGATTCTCTACGTCCTATTCTAGGATTGACATAATTTGTCTTCACAAATTTGCACAGTGCAGCATGATGCTTGCCCCTTCTACACCTATTGCAGGTGTTCAGTGGTGTGTCACAGCTATTAACATTATGTGATTTGAGACACCTAGTACATTTGTGTAACTGTTTGAGTCGTCTGACTCTTGTGTCTCTATTAGGGTAATTAGGACATTTGTACAGAGAATGTTTTTGATTGCAAAACAAGCACATTCCCCATCCTACAGCTCGTTTATGGGTTACCGGTTTGGGTAAAACAGCAACTGCAGGTTGTGATGGTTTTGCTGCTTGCATTTGCTTGTTATTTATTCTCTTGTGAGTACTTGGTGTACTCTGGGGAGCAATTACTGGGCTCTTGGGAGTGCTCTTTGGACTATTAGGTCTCTTAGGAGCACCTGTGGGGCTCTTGGGCTTTACTGATGAATCAGTGTTTGACTTATTATTATTACATTGATTATTAGTATCCTTGTTACCTGGTGACAGTGTCACTTTAGGAGTTCTAGGAAAGGAAACTGATGGGGGTACAGTTTCGGTGCATTCAGAAGAGGCATTAAGTGCCTGGTTTGCTGAATGATTGCTTATATTGCGCAAACCTGTAAATATATCCTGCATTGACAGGACATTACCATTCTGGTATACATATAATTTATTGAGTGTGTCACCAGACAATTTTTTCTGGATGATAATTTTAGTCATCCACTTAGCAGTTGGGTGATCCACCTCTTTACTGAAGGAATTTAACAGTGACTCAAGCTGAAAACTAAAGGCTTGTAAAGAGTCGACTGATTGTTCTGGTGGAGATAAATCTAGTAATTTGTGTACAAGGTTTATAACAGTCTTCTCATTGTTAGCACTTACTCTAGAAGGCTGGTGTGAGTAATTATGACCATTGCTTGTATAGCTCAAGGCTTCTTGCTTAGCCTCAGCTTTAATTACAGCTTTGGCTGCTGCTGCAGCTTTAGCTTTATCATTTTCTGGTTCAGATTCACTGATTATTACAGCTTCACTAAGAGTTTCATCTGCAGCTTCACTTGTTTCTCTGGGTTCCTGTGAGGAGCTTGTTAATTCAGTAGCCTCATGCATTGAATTTATAAAATCCAGGGAATATTGAGAAGAGCAGTCTGAAAATTGATCAGATTCTATAAATAAATTATTACGTGAAGTTGTATTAGATGAGATGGTAGAGAATGAAGGTTGAACTTCAGTTGTTGATTCTGTGTAGTGATCAGTATTGATTAGAGGATTCTCCTCATTTTGAGGTAGCTCATGTATTTCATCTGAGTTGGGTGCTTGCTTGGGTGTAGGTCTATTACAAAAATTTTCTAACCACTCAGAAACATTTTGTGTCGCAACCACTTTGTTATATTGATCTAACTTGTCTTGAATTATATCTTCATAGTCGGCAAGATCAGATTCTATCAGACTCAATTCGTCTGGGTCAGTATTACTGACAAGGAGTATGTTCCTATTAGACTCGATTATAACCTTTTCATAGTCATATTTTTGGCTAGCCCTCTTTGTGGAAATTTTAGCCTGAAGACGTCAACTGAGTTAGTTCCGAAACAGTTGTCACATTTGTCAAGTAGTCTTGACAGGTGATCTTGAAGACCTCTCAAGATTCTTCCAGTTTTTTTCTGGAGTAGCCATTCTGGCTGTAAGTTTGAGCCTTATAGGGCTTATATAGCTACTTGGACAGCTATGGTACTTGCTCCGTTATGTAGAGCAGGTATAATTATTGACAGCCTGATATTTTCTTGAAGCTGATTGTAATTTACCTCATTTAGAGTTTAGCTACCTACCTAATAATAAGCAACTAAGATTTGAGTGGTACCTTGGTATCACTACAGGTGTTCCTTAGCTTAGCTCCTCAAAATCAGCCTCGGATGGGTAGTGAACTTACAGTAACACTCAAAGATGTACATAGAAATATGTAATAAAATATAATTACACAATAAATGGTTAATCCCACTCATTAGATTCAGCACTACATAAATTAATAATGCACCAGCACTGTCTAACAGTACTACTTAGGAAATAATCCTACCTATTAATGCAGCTAATGGTGTAGACTGAATTTGTACAAATCTTATTACCGTGTCAGTCTGAAATATCCTACCTCTGTTGAGTTGGCATAATAACTACAATAAATGTGGTGCAATAATGTGTAAATAGTGCTATGTTTTTGGATTTTGTAATTTCATATAATATATACACTGGTAGAAATTATGTGTATAAGAAATTAAATGAACACAGGAGTATTAATTGTGTTTGGCAAGTATTCTACTGCCGTAAATAATATTTAACACCTGAATGTACTTCCTAATTGTGGAATATAATGTTATCAGGGTTAGTAACGATTAATTAGTATGGGATCAGTAATTTGTATTAGTATACTGGATCCTAAAATGTTAATGAATTCACTGACTTGAGTGAATCAGTAATTATGGATTGTATTTAGGCTCTAATGGACAGTCTGCTGACAGCCGTAATTTGCAATATTTGTATTGCCCAATAATGGTTAACACATAATTGGTGTTAGTGATTACTTAATATATATATATCAGGTTCGAAGAGGACCAAAATGTTGTTTTGTTCTCTGAGAACCGATATAGTTTAATATTAATTGGATTGTATCCGGTTCGATAAGGACCAAAATGTTGGATTTCTGGGGCTTGACTCACATGTTAAATTATTTGATTACTGTATTTAAATAAATCGAAGGACCACCCACTTTTGAGAAAAGAGGGAAAACAAATAAAAGTGATCATTAGAATGACACTAGAGAACCAGTGTCTATGGATATTAATTAAATGAATAATCACTTGAAAATAATGAATAGACTGTATTATTAATTAATTAAAGTCAAAGCCTCAAAAATCAACATTGGGCGGTTATTTCTATTAGTTCATATATATCTAGGAACCAGTGTGGTTCGTCACTAGTTCATTGTTGAGTTAGTAACATAGTAAATCTAAACTACAATAGATTCAAAGATATGATAACTCAAATTATGAATATTAAAGATTATGAAATATTGAGCAACAGTCAGAGCAAACACATTAATTACCAAATCATCATTACTGGTAATAAATTATTCACTGTAAAGATCTTATATGAATTATATGGAAATCAGTAATAATCTTAGATAAATTTGTACGAAATAAATGACTTATCTGTAAGACGATTTCGGTAACGCCGTTTCATCATTCGTCCTCGTGGTCACAGGATCCCAATAAAGAAAGAACCCGAGATGAATATCACGAATGAAGAGAAACAACTTGTCGACTCCTCGTATACACGCTGAAATCAGAGAAATTTATGTAGCATTTGATTAGGCAATGAATTATTTCAAATATTCATTAAAACTGAGAAAATGTGGAAAATTAACTAACATTGTGTATTAGGTATCCATGCTGTATAACGACAGACTACCCACAAATATACAATCTAGGATGATGCATCAAACGAGAATGGTATACTTATCATGAGCGTATCAAATACTAAGGTCTGCCGAAACCGCGTCAGCCAGTCCCAGACGTCCACTGCTGTGTACGCGTAATTATAGGTCGTAGCTTCAATTGTTGACGCATTATTAACTGGCAGAGCATTATAGAAAACGTGAATGGGTAATTATTGACTATTAAATGGGTATCAACGTAATTCTTGTCAATAAAAACTCCCCAGTCACTACCACGAGTCTCGCCACTCTTCTCGCCAGGGATGCCTCGTGAACAATGGCGTCTCCGCCTTCCCTCAACCCGTCTCTCGCATTCACCACAGAAATTATTAATCACGGATAATTCTTTTCCGCGTAAAGATGGACGTAATACATTAATGAGAACTGGGTTGCAATTATAGGGACTTAAATATTATCATATTCTCGTTTAATGGTGTTAAACGAGAAATGGAGAAGATTTTTATTCTCCATAGCATTCGTACGTAACAGATAAAACTGCTACTTGATAATAATTTCAGTTAATAACTCTCGGTTTTAGATTATCGGGAGTCATATTATCCGTAGGTAATTATTACATGGAATACTGATAATTTTAGAGAACCACATTCAATTCTCTAACACATTGGTAATAAACCAGTCTAACTAGACAATTTCTGACGCAATTTTGCTACTCGATTTCATGAGAATTCTAGCACTAATACGCAGATGAAATGGTTAATTTATGTTGACACTACCGTTAGTGAAATTAATAACTACTGTAGTTAGTATATAATGATGATGTATTATAATACAATAGTAGTTTATTAGTGTTGGAAATTTCCAACATATATATATATATATATATATATATATATATATATATATATATATATATATATATATATATATATATATATATATATATATATATATATATATATATATGTATATATATATATATATATATATATATTGAGGACGGAGGAGGGGGACGGACACGTGGTGAGCAAGGTCCTACACTTGAACCAATTTCAACGAGGATCACGATGCCTGAGCCAGCCAAGACTTGACCTGTGTAGGTATGAATACCTGCTGAAGGCCCCGGGGGTGACAAGAAGAACCGTATCTCCTTCATTCCAACACTATGAACGTTGAAAGGTGCGTTGTCTGAGCTTTGTGTATGGCGAGGCAGGTACAGTGTATGGGTGAGGGTGAGGGGAGGGTCGCCGCCGTCTCAGTGTCGCCACCCACCAGCCCCCAAGGCGGGGTACGGGGGGAAGTGGGGAGTGATGGGGGAGGCTCTCGAGCTGCCTACAGTGATGTTAGTGGAAAGTTAGTGCGTTCATAAGCAAATCGGTGAGTGTAGTGTTAAAAACAAAGTGCACTAGTGATTTCCCCGAGTGTTTGATAGTGTGTAACAAGTGTGACGGCAGCCTCCCTCGTGTGCCTACCCTCCACCACCCCCCTGCCCGCCATCTTCCCCCACCCCGCTACCTGCGCCCTACCCAGCCAGCCGCCCATCAACACACAGCCTACCCACACACGGTGCCCAGGCCATGCCCAACCCCCCCAGGAGGGTAATGCTTGCCGTGTTACTCTCCATCTGGGAAGGAGAGGGTGCACTCAGCGGGCAGCCAGGCGTCATCACATCTAGGCATGGCACATGTCGCACCTGACACACAGCCTCTTTCCAGCCAAGAAGATGGCCACCCAAGAGGGAACTGTCAAGTGTGTGACAGACGGTATCGTCTCAATTCAAATGGAACTGTCCGCTATCATTCTCTCAATTCAGGTGGTTGTCTAGGGTCTAGGCGCCTGCCCCGGGGCAATGACGATGGACAACCTGCTGCAGGAGCGAGGAACAATACCTCCCTCAACTTCATTTCAGCAGATAATCTGCTTGAAGCAATCAAAGCGACGTCCACCAGGACCTTGCCCCACATCCCCAAGGCTGCCCGTCATCAAGCAGCAGCCAAACTCACCAGTCTGCTGACAAAGGTCAACAATGCTCCTAGAACCATCGGAGCATGGCACAATCTCCTTCTATTTGGGAATACATGCCTAGCATTACCGCCCAGGAGAGACAAGTCATTAGCAACCTCTGTAATCAGAGCTCTTAATGAATTCCCCAGAGCAGACAACCTGGTCCGCCTCCCCCCTCGTGCCAAGAACACCAGCCGCAGGACGACCAACAATAACTCATCTGAGAACCACAAAATGAGAGCACAGATCACCAGGAAAATAGAAGAGGGCAATACCACAGGTGCCATCAGAATCATGACCAGCGATGACACTATTGCCCCCAGGAACGCCACGACAGCAGAGGCTCTTCAAGACAAACACCCACCCAGAGCCCCAGACAGCAGCAGGGATCCCCAGGAAAACAATGCTGGCATAGAACCCTTGACTGTTCGAGAATCTGAGGTGTACAAAGCAGCCATGTCTTTCCCAACAGGTTCAGCAGGGGGCTTTACAGGCCTAAGACCCCAGCACATCAAACAAATGCTGAACCCGGTGCTTGGAGATGCTGCAAAGGATCTTCTAGTGGAACTTACCAGATTCTCCAACATGTGTTTGGCTGGCGGCATCCCTGAGGACATCAGGCCTGTCTTTTATGGAGCAGCACTCTGTGCTCTAAAGAAGAAGGATAGGGGTATCAGGCCCATTGCCGTTGGCAACACCCTCCGACGCCTTGTAGCTAAGGCTGCAGTGAGATCTATCAGCCAGGAAACAGCCACCTTGCTGAAACCTCATCAGCTCGGGTTTGGGATTCCCCTAGGTTGTGAAGTTGCAGCACATGCAGCGCGGGCTTACATTGTTGATCTCCCGGACCAGAAGGCACTAGTAAAGCTTGACTTCAAAAATGCCTTCAATCAAGTCAGACGAGACGCTGTCCTCAGGGCTGTACACAACCATTTCCGTCCCCTTTACCCATTCATCCGATCGTGCTACAGTGGGGACTCTAAGCTTCTTTTTGGGGAGCATGAAATAAACTCCTGTGAAGGTGTCCAACAAGGTGACCCCTTAGCCCCCCTCCTTTTCTGCCTAGCTATCAAAGAGGTCACTGATAGTCTGACAAGCGAGCTAAACATCTGGTACCTGGATGATGGCACTCTAGCTGGAACTCCGGAAACCATTTTGGGGGATATAAGGAAAATCCAGGAACAGGGAGCAGCCTTAGGCCTCATTCTCAATGCATCCAAATGTGAAATAATCTCCCGCAACCCAGACATCACTGGGCAAATACAAAATGCTCTTCCAGACATTCTCGTTGTCGAACCACCGGACTGCACTCTCCTGGGTGCCCCCATTGGCCCACGAGCAATCGAGGAGGTCCTGGCTGCAAAAATCACTGACCTAAAGAGAATGCAGGACAGGATTGACAAGATTGATGCCCATGATGCTCTCTTTCTCCTTACAAGATGCCTGTCTCTCCCTAAGTTGACCTACTTTCTGAGATGTTCTCCATCCTACAGCAGCCCTAAGTTAAATGTGTATGACACCCTTCTGAGGTCCATGCTGGTGAAAGTCCTGAACCTGCCATTGGACGACTCTCAGTGGGAGCAAGCAACCCTTCCTGTAAGACTCGGCGGCCTTGGTGTCCGCACAGCCTCCCAAATTGCTCTACCAGCCTTCCTTTCCTCCTCTCATGCATCGCACGACCTCGTCAGAGATATTTTACCTGCAACCCTGAGAGATTCAGCAGGAATACACGATCCTGCTTTCACTGAATGTTCAAATCAGTGGAATGTTCTTGCAGCCCCAGCAACCATTATAGAGCCAACAAAACAACACAAACAGTCCGGCTGGGACCACCCTCTAGTGGAAAAAGTAGCTGATGCCATGCTAAGCGTCGCAACATCAGACAAGGAGAAAGCCCGCCTCAGAGCAGTGTGTGCCCCCCATGCAGGAGACTTCCTCCTGGCAGTACCCATGTCTGCAATGGGCACGCGCCTAGATCCAGAATCCCTTCGTGTAGCAGTGGCCCTCCGCCTTGGTGCCCCAATTCACACTGAATACAAGTGTATTTGCAACAGGGTGGAAGCAGACCAATACGGACTGCATGGGTTGCATTGTGGAAGCACAAAGGGCTGGCATGCAAGACACAACGAGGTCAATGACATCATCAAGAGAAGCCTCGTCTCAGCTGGGTGCCCAGCGGAGAGAGAACCTCGCATCCTAGGGGTCCAAAACCCGGATTTCCCAGCACTTCGCCCTGATGGCATCACCATATACTCATGGAAGGAGGGTAGACAGTTGGTGTGGGACTACACATGTGTATCCACCCTGGCTGACACCTATGTACACTTCGGAGCTGATCAAGCAGGTGGGGCGGCCAACCACAGGGAAACAGCAAAATCACTCAAGTACAGGCGACTGGAAGGTCAATACCTCTTTGTTCCCATAGCGTCTGAGACGCATGGCCCCTGGGGCAAGAGTGCCTTGGGATTTCTCAAGCAATTGGGGTCCAAGCTCATTGACGTCACCAGAGACCCAAGGGCTTCCAGTTTTTTATTTCAGCGTCTCAGTGTGGCGATCCAGAGGGGAAATGCTTGCTGCGTCCTCGGTTCCTGTCCAGAAGCGGAGGAGCTTCAAGAGATCCATAACCTTTAGGCATTTGTCTTGTATGTTTTGTAACCTTTAAATACACAATAAAGGAAAAAAAAAAAGGAAGGGGGTGGTAGGAGAAAAGCACACAGAAACTGTATTGGAGGGGACCCACATTCCCTCCAATGCGTTATGTGTGGTTTCCTCCGAGGCTATGGGTCCCCCTTCTTCCAGCCAGAGGTGGTACTCCCTTCTCTATATATATATATATATATATATATATGTATATATATATATATATATATATATATATATATATATATATATATATATATATATATATATATATATATATATATATATATATATATTAAATATGACCGAAAAAGTAAGATTAATAATTCTAACACGAATTTTCTCTATCTTTCTTATGTTTCTTTTCACTGTTGATGGTAATTCAAAGATCAATTCTCCAAAATTCATTTTTATTTCTAGTCTGACGCGACACTTGAGCGCGTTTCGTAAAACTTATTACATTTTCAAAGACTTTAGTTTACAAACACACAACTGAAACTGAATAGAGCTTTACACATCTTCGAGGTTTATATCTACATTTGGGTGAGGTTGATCAGGTGAAAAACGAGCTTTCAACAATGGGTATTCAATGGGTATTAAATTCCAACACAAGACAGAACACGAAACAATGGGTATTGAATGGGTATTAAATTCAAACACAAGACAGAACACGAAACAATGGGTATTGAATGGAAGTAATTGTATAAAGCCTATTGGTCCATATTTCTTGATGCTTCTATATTGGAGCGGAGTCTTGAAGTGGGTAGAATATAGTTGTGCATTAATTGGCTGTTGATTGCTGGTGTTGACTTCTTGATGTGTAGTGCCTCGCAGACGTCAAGCCGCCTGCTATCGCTGTATCTATCGATGATTTCTGTGTTGTTTGCTAAGATTTCTCTGTTGATGGTTTGTTTGTGGGAAAAAATTATATGTTCCTTAATGGAGCCCTGTTGCTTATGCATAGTTAAACGCCTGGAAAGGGATGTTGTTGTCTTGCCTATATACTGTTTTTTTGAGGCTTACAGTCCCCAAGAGGGCATTTGAAGGCATAGACGACGTTGGTCTCTTTTAAAGCGTTCTGCTTTGTGTCTGGAGAGTTTCTCATGAGTAGGCTGGCCGTTTTTCTGGTTTTATAGTAAATCGTCAGTTGTATCTTCTGATTTTTTCTTTTTTTTATACAAGTTTTTTGTATACAAGATATACAAGGCAGAAAATGAAATAAAAAACAACAAAGCGCAACTACTTCAGGCTACAAACGAATGGAGAAACAGCAACATCGACGAAAGTCTCCGTACTCGCATTGAACAACACCTCGACATCCTCACAGACCAACATCACCTCAGCACTGAAACAAGGATAATCAAGAAACTAACAACGTTATATGGAGGACCTAT
This sequence comes from Procambarus clarkii, assembly GCF_040958095.1. Taxonomy (NCBI): domain Eukaryota; kingdom Metazoa; phylum Arthropoda; class Malacostraca; order Decapoda; family Cambaridae; genus Procambarus; species Procambarus clarkii. Next base: position 31,105,958 of record NC_091210.1, read on the forward strand.
GGCAATTCCACGACCAAGAGATGGCTTCCTGAACCTTGCAGGAATCAACCTCACTGAGGACCAAGTCACTCTCCTAAATCTGGGTATAAACTGTCACGTTATGTCCAGAACGAGTGAGATGGCCCGGAAAGTGGAGTTGGAGATTCTGTTGTACGACATATTCGACCTCGAAGCACAAAAGAAGGTCACCACCAAAGATACCTTACAAGCAGAACTTATTGCGGAAGGAGGAAAGAATCGAGGCAACTACAGAAGCACCATACTTTCCCCCGAGCTCAAAGCGGCAGCAAAGAGCCTTCGTGAGAACAAGGAGATAGTTGTCAGGAGAGGCGACAAGTCGCCAATATACGTCATTCTTAAAAAAGACGAATATCTGGCGAAAATGAACCTAATACTCTCTGACCAAACTAAATTCCAAAGGGTAACGAAGGACAATACAGCCGAACTGAAAGCAAAGGTCAACAAATTGATCGAAACTGTGAACGCCAAGAAATCTGGACTCCACCTGCCAAAGATTATTGAGGAATATAAACCTGGATATGCGTATGGAAATGTCAAGACACACAAGCCTGGAAACCCACTTCGGCCAATCATCAGCCAGATACCCACACCCACGTACAGACTGGCGAAACGACTCAACGGCTTGCTGACTCCTTATGTCCCTTGCGCCTTCAGCCTGAAGTCTCCAAAGGAATTTGTTGACTTGCTGCGGGGAACACGGGCCACAGGGATAAGAGCCTCGTTGGACGTAGAATCTCTGTTTACCAACGTACCTGTGGATGATACAATCGGGATGATAGCCAACAGAGTGTACCGTGATCCGGCCTGTACTCCTCTTGACATATCAGAAAGCAGTCTAAGGAAACTACTCCAAGCTTGTACTAAAGAGGCACCCTTCTTGAGCCCGGATGGACACATGTATAAGCAAGTAGATGGGGTCGCCATGGGTTCTCCCCTAGGTGTCCTGTTTGCAAACTTCTACATGGGTACCATCGAGCAAAAAGTCTTAGTCGACATGAACTTGAAACCGGCCATATACTGCAGGTACGTTGACGACATTTTTACACAGGTACCTGATGTCAGACATCTGCAGGAGCTGAAGGAGGCATTTGAGCAGAATTCTGTGTTGCGTTTCACTTACGAGATGGAGAAGGATGGGAAGCTGCCCTTTCTAGATGTAACAGTCATGGAAAGGAGCGGAGTTTTCCACACTGCAGTCTACACTAAGGAAACAAACATAGGAATGTGCCAGAATGCCAACAGTAACTGCCCGGACAGGTACAAGAGGAGTGTTTTTAACGCTTATGTCGTCCGTGCCCTCAGCCACAGCTCAGAATGGAAGCAAGTCGACGAAGAACTCTGTAGGGTAAGGCAGATCCTAGTCAACAACGGCTTCTCCAATGGTTTCGTGGAAGACATCATAAGAAGGAAAGTGAAACGCCATGCAACCTCTGAAGAGACAACTAACACAACACCTATACCCCCTATTAGACTATTTTATAGGAACTTCTTTTCCACAGCCAATAAAACGGAGGAAAGGGTCCTGAAAGATATTGTCAGTAGAAACGTTATCCCTACAGACAAAAATCAGAAGATACAACTGACGATTTAATATAAAACCAGAAAAACGGCCAGCCTACTCATGAGAAACTCTCCAGACACAAAGCAGAACGCTTTAAAAGAGACCAACGTCGTCTATGCCTTCAAATGCCCACTTCGGGACTGTAAGCCTCAAAAAACAGTATATAGGCAAGACAACAACACCTCTTTCCAGGCGTTTAACGATGCATAAGCAACAGGGCTCCATTAAGGAACATATAATCACTTCCCACAAACAAACCATCAACAGAGAAATCTTAGCAAACAACACAGAAATCATCGATAGATACAGCGATAGCAGGCGGCTTGACGTCTGCGAGGCACTACACATCAAGAAGTCAACACCAGCAATCAACAGCCAATTAATGCACAACTGTATTCTACCCACTTCAAGACTCCACTCCAATATAGAAGCATCAAGAAATATGGACCAATAGGCTTTCTACAATTACTTCCATTCAATACCCATTGTTTCGTGTTCTGTCTTGTGTTTGAATTTAATATCCATTCAATACCCATTGTTTCATGTTCTGTCTTGTGTTGGAATTTAATACCCATTGAATACCCATTGTTGAAAGTTCGTTTTTCACCTCACCCAAATGTAGATATAAACCTCGAAGATGTGTAAAGCTCTATTCAGTTTCAGTTGTATGTTTGTAAACTAAAGTCTTTGAAAATGTAATAAGTTTTACGAAACACGCTCAAGTGTCGCGTCAGACTAGAAATAAAAATGAATTTTGGAGAATTGATCTTTGAATTACCATCAACAGTGAAAAGAAACATAAGAAAGATAGAGAAAATTCGTGTTAGAATTATTAATCTTACTTTTTCGGTCATATTTAATAATATATGTCTACAGGAAAGACTGCTACCAAAATATACTAATATATATATATATATATATATATATATATATATATATATATATATATATATATATATATATATATATATGTATATAAATATATATATATATATATATATATATATATATATATATATATATATATATATATATATATATATATATATATATATATATGTCGTACCTAGTAGCCAGAACGCACTTCTCGGCCTACTATGCAAGGCCCGATTTGCCTAATAAGCCAAGTTTTCCTGAATTAATAACTTTTCTCTATGTTTTTCTTATGAAATGATAAATCTCCGCATTTCATTATGTATGAGGTAAAAAAAAATTTATTTGAGTTAAAATTAACGTATATATATGACCGAACCTAACCAACCTTACCTAACCTAACCTAACCTATCTCTAAAGGTTAGGTTAGGTAGCCGAAAAAGTTAGGTTAGGTTAGGTTATGTTGTCGAAAAACAATTAATTCATGAAAACTTGGCTTATTAGGCAAATCGGGCCTTGCATAGTTGGCTGAGAAGTGCGTTCTGGCTACTAGGTACGACATTATATATATATATATATATATATATATATATATATATATATATATATATATATATATATATATATATATATATGCGAACAAGCCTGAATGGTCCCCAGGACAATATGCAACTGAAAACTCACACCCCAGAAGTGACTCGAACCCATACTCCCAGGAGCAACGCAACTGGTATGTACAAGACGCCTTAATCCACTTGACCATCACGACCGGACAAAATGAGGTGATAGCCGAAGCTATTTGAACCACCCCACCGCCGGCACTCGGATGGTAATCTTGGGCATAGCATTTTACCAAATCACCTCATTCTTTGGGGCTCACGTGAGGAACACAAATGCGAACAAGCCTGAATGGTCCCCAGGACAATATGCAACTGAAAACTCACACCCCAGAAGTGACTCGAACCCATACTCCCAGGAGCAACGCAACTGGTATGTACAAGACGCCTTAATCCACTTGACCATCACGACCGGACAAAATGAGGTGATAGCCGAAGCTATTTGAACCACCCCACCGCCGGCACTCGAATAGTAATCTTGGGCATAGCATTTTACCAAATCACCTCATTCTTTGGGGCACACGTGAGGAACACAAATGCGAACAAGCCTGAATGGTCCCCAGGACAATATGCAACTGAAAACTCACACCCCAGAAGTGACTCGAACCCATACTCCCAGGAGCAACGCAACTGGTATGTACAAGACGCCTTAATCCACTTGAATATCACGACCGGACAAAATGAGGTGATAGCCAAAGCTATTTGAACCACCCCACCGCCGGCACTCGGATGGTAATCTTGGGCATAGCATTTTACCAAATCACCTCATTCTTTGGGGCACACGTGAGGAACACAAATGCGAACAAGCCTGAATGGTCCCCAGGACAATATGCAACTGAAAACTCACACCCCAGAAGTGACTCGAACCCCTACTCCCAGGAGCAACGCAACTGGTATGTACAAGACGCCTTAATCCACTTGACCATCACGACCGGACAAAATGAGGTGATAGCCGAAGCTATTTGAACCACCCCACCGCCGGCACTCGGATGGTAATCTTGGGCATAGCATTTTACCAAATCACCTCATTCTTTGGGGCACACGTGAGGAACACAAATGCGAACAAGCCTGAATGGTCCCCAGGACAATATGCAACTGAAAACTCACACCCCAGAAGTGACTCGAACCCATACTCCCAGGAGCAACGCAACTGGTATGTACAAGACGCCTTAATCCACTTGACCATCACGACCGGACAAAATGAGGTGATAGCCGAAGCTATTTGAACCACCCCACCGCCGGCACTCGGATGGTAATCTTGGGCATAGCATTTTACCAAATCACCTCATTCTTTGGGGCACACGTGAGGAACACAAATGCGAACAAGCCTGAATGGTCCCCAGGACAATATGCAACTGAAAACTCACACCCCAGAAGTGACTCGAACCCATACTCCCAGGAGCAACGCAACTGGTATGTACAAGACGCCTTAATCCACTTGACCATCACGACCGGACAAAATGAGGTGATAGCCGAAGCTATTTGAACCACCCCACCGCCGGCACTCGGATGGTAATCTTGGGCATAGCATTTTACCAAATCACCTCGTTCTTTGGGGCACACGTGAGGAACACAAATGCGAACAAGCCTGAATGGTCTCCAGGACAATATGCAACTGAAAACTCACACCCCAGAAGTGACTCGAACCCATACTCCCAGGAGCAACGCAACTGGTATGTACAAGACGCCTTAATCCACTTGACCATCACGACCGGACAAAATGAGGTGATAGCCGAAGCTATTTGAACCACCCCACCGCCGGCACTCTGATGGTAATCTTGGGCATAGCATTTTACCAAATCACCTCATTCTTTGGGGCACACGTGAGGAACACAAATGCGAACAAGCCTGAATGGTCCCCAGGACAATATGCAACTGAAAACTCACACCCCAGAAGTGACTCGAACTCATACTCCCAGGAGCAACGCAACTGGTATGTACAAGACGCCTTAATCCACTTGACCATCATGACCGGACAAAATGAGGTGATAGCCGAAGCTATTTGAACCACCCCACCGCCGGCACTCGGATGGTAATCTTGGGCATAGCATTTTACCAAATCACCTCATTCTTTGGGGCACACGTGAGGAACACAAATGCGAACAAGCCTGAATGGTCCCCAGGACAATATGCAACTGAAAACTCACACCCCAGAAGTGACTCGAACCCATACTCCCAGGAGCAACGCAACTGTTATGTACAAGACGCCTTAATCCACTTGACCATCATGACCGGACAAAATGAGGTGATAGCCGAAGCTATTTGAACCACCCCACCGCCGGCACTCGGATGGTAATCTTGGGCATAGCATTTTACCAAATCACCTCATTCTTTGGGGCACACGTGAGGAACACAAATGCGAACAAGCCTGAATGGTCCCCAGGACAATATGCAACTGAAAACTCACACCCCAGAAGTGACTCGAACTATACTCCCTGGAACAACGCAACTGGTATGTACAAGACGCCTTAATCCACTTGACCATCAAGACCGGACAAAATGAGGTGATAGCCGAAGCTATTTGAACCACCCCACCGCCGGCACTCGGATGGTAATCTTGGGCATAGCATTTTACCAAATCACCTCATTCTTTGGGGCACACGTGAGGAACACAAATGCGAACAAGCCTGAATGGTCCCCAGGACAATATGCAACTGAAAACTCACACCCCAGAAGTGACTCGAACCCATACTCCCAGGAGCAACGCAACTGGTATGTACAAGACGCCTTAATCCACTTGACCATCACGACCGGACAAAATGAGGTGATAGCCGAAGCTATTTGAACCACCCCACCGCCGGCACTCGGATGGTAATCTTGGGCATAGCATTTTACCAAATCACCTCGTTCTTTGGGGCACACGTGAGGAACACAAATGCGAACAAGCCTGAATGGTCCCCAGGACAATATGCAACTGAAAACTCACACCCCAGAAGTGACTCGAACCCATACTCCCAGGAGCAACGCAACTGGTATGTACAAGACGCCTTAATCCACTTGACCATCACGACCGGACAAAATGAGGTGATAGCCGAAGCTATTTGAACCACCCCACCGCCGGCACTCTGATGGTAATCTTGGGCATAGCATTTTACCAAATCACCTCATTCTTTGGGGCACACGTGAGGAACACAAATGCGAACAAGCCTGAATGGTCCCCAGGACAATATGCAACTGAAAACTCACACCCCAGAAGTGACTCGAACTCATACTCCCAGGAGCAACGCAACTGGTATGTACAAGACGCCTTAATCCACTTGACCATCATGACCGGACAAAATGAGGTGATAGCCGAAGCTATTTGAACCACCCCACCGCCGGCACTCGGATGGTAATCTTGGGCATAGCATTTTACCAAATCACCTCATTCTTTGGGGCACACGTGAGGAACACAAATGCGAACAAGCCTGAATGGTCCCCAGGACAATATGCAACTGAAAACTCACACCCCAGAAGTGACTCGAACCCATACTCCCAGGAGCAACGCAACTGGTATGTACAAGACGCCTTAATCCACTTGACCATCATGACCGGACAAAATGAGGTGATAGCCGAAGCTATTTGAACCACCCCATCGCCGGCACTCGGATGGTAATCTTGGGCATAGCATTTTACGAAATCACCTCATTCTTTGGGGTACACGTGAGGAACACAAATGCGAACAAGCCTGAATGGTCCCCAGGACAATATGCAACTGAAAACTCACACCCCAGAAGTGACTCGAACTCATACTCCCAGGAACAACGCAACTGGTATGTACAAGACGCCTTAATCCACTTGACCATCACGACCGGACAAAATGAGGTGATAGCCGAAGCTATTTGAACCACCCCACCGCCGGCACTCGGATGGTAATCTTGGGCATAGCATTTTACCAAATCACCTCATTCTTTGGGGCACACGTGAGGAATACAAATGCGAACAAGCCTGAATGATCCCCAGGACAATATGCAACTGAAAACTCACACCCCAGAAGTGACTCGAGCCCATACTCCCAGGAGCAACGCAACTGGTATGTACAAGACGCCTTAATCCACTTGACCATCAAGATCGGACAAAATGAGGTGATAGCTAAAGCTATTTGAACCACCCCACCGCCGGCACTCGAATGGTAATCTTGGGCATAGCATTTTACCAAATCACCTCATTCTTTTGGGCACACGTGAGGAACACAAATGCAAACAAGCCTGAATGGTCCCTAGGACAATATGCAACTGAAAACTCACACCCCAGAAGTGACTCGAACACATACTCCCAGGAGCAACGCAACTGGTATGTAAAAGACGCCTTAATCCACTTGACCATCACGACCGGACAAAATGAGGTGATAGCCGAAGCTATTTGAACCACCCCACCGCCGGCACTCGGATGGTAATCTTGGGCATAGCATTTTACCAAATCACCTCGTTCTTTGGGGCACACGTGAGGAACACAAATGCGAACAAGCCTGAATGGTCCCCAGGACAATATGCAACTGAAAACTCACACCCCAGAAGTGACTCGAACCCATACTCCCAGGAGCAACGCAACTGGTATGTACAAGACGCCTTAATCCACTTGACCATCACGACCGGACAAAATGAGGTGATAGCCGAAGCTATTTGAACCACCCCACCGCCGGCACTCTGATGGTAATCTTGGGCATAGCATTTTACCAAATCACCTCATTCTTTGGGGCACACGTGAGGAACACAAATGCGAACAAGCCTGAATGGTCCCCAGGACAATATGCAACTGAAAACTCACACCCCAGAAGTGACTCGAACTCATACTCCCAGGAGCAACGCAACTGGTATGTACAAGACGCCTTAATCCACTTGACCATCATGACCGGACAAAATGAGGTGATAGCCGAAGCTATTTGAACCACCCCACCGCCGGCACTCGGATGGTAATCTTGGGCATAGCATTTTACCAAATCACCTCATTCTTTGGGGCACACGTGAGGAACACAAATGCGAACAAGCCTGAATGGTCCCCAGGACAATATGCAACTGAAAACTCACACCCCAGAAGTGACTCGAACCCATACTCCCAGGAGCAACGCAACTGGTATGTACAAGACGCCTTAATCCACTTGACCATCATGACCGGACAAAATGAGGTGATAGCCGAAGCTATTTGAACCACCCCACCGCCGGCACTCGGATGGTAATCTTGGGCATAGCATTTTACCAAATCACCTCATTCTTTGGGGTACACGTGAGGAACACAAATGCGAACAAGTCTGAATGGTCCCCAGGACAATATGCAACTGAAAACTCACACCCCAGAAGTGACTCGAACTCATACTCCCAGGAACAACGCAACTGGTATGTACAAGACGCCTTAATCCACTTGACCATCACGACCGGACAAAATGAGGTGATAGCCGAAGCTATTTGAACCACCCCACCGCCGGCACTCGGATGGTAATCTTGGGCATAGCATTTTACCAAATCACCTCATTCTTTGGGGCACACGTGAGGAACACAAATGCGAACAAGCCTGAATGATCCCCAGGACAATATGCAACTGAAACTCACACCCCAGAAGTGACTCGAGCCCATACTCCCAGGAGCAACGCAACTGGTATGTACAAGACGCCTTAATCCACTTGACCATCAAGATCGGACAAAATGAGGTGATAGCCAAAGCTATTTGAACCACCCCACCGCCGGCACTCGGATGGTAATCTTGGGCATAGCATTTTACCAAATCACCTCATTCTTTTGGGCACACGTGAGGAACACAAATGCAAACAAGCCTGAATGGTCCCCAGGACAATATGCAACTGAAAACTCACACCCCAGAAGTGACTCGAACCCATACTCCCAGGAGCAACGCAACTGGTATGTACAAGACGCCTTAATCCACTTGACCATCACGACCGGACAAAATGAGGTGATAGCCGAAGCTATTTGAACCACCCCACCGCCGGCACTCGGATGGTAATCTTGGGCATAGCATTTTACCAAATCACCTAATTCTTTGGGGTACACGTGAGGAACACAAATGCGAACAAGCCTCAATGGTCCCCAGGACAATATGCAACTGAAAACTCACACCCCAGAAGTGACTCGATTCCATACTCCCAGGAGCAACGCAACTGGTATGTACAAGTCGCCTTAATCCACTTGACCATCACGACCGGACAAAATGAGGTGATAGCCGACGCTATTTGAACCACCCCACCGCCGGCACTCGGATGGTAATCTTGGGCATAGCATTTTACCAAATCACCTCATTCTTTGGGGCACACGTGAGGAACACAAATGGGAACAAGCCTGAATGGTCCCCAGGACAATATGCAACTGAAAACTCACACCCCAGAAGTGACTCGAACCCATACTCCCAGGAGCAACGCAACTGGTATGTACAAGACGCCTTAATCCACTTGACCATCAAGATTGGACAAAATGAGGTGATAGCCAAAGCTATTTGAACCACCCCACCGCCGGCACTCGGATGGTAATCTTGGGCATAGCATTTTACCAAATCACCTCATTCTTTGGGGCACACGTGAGGAACACAAATGCGAACAAGCCTGAATGGTCCCCAGGACAATATGCAACTGAAAACTCACACCCCAGAAGTGACTCGAACACATACTCCCAGGAGCAACGCAACTGGTATGTACAAGACACCTTAATCCACTTGACCATCACGACCGGACAAAATGAGGTGATAGCCGAAGCTATTTGAACCACCCCACCGCCGGCACTCGGATGGTAATCTTGGGCATAGCATTTTACCAAATCCCCTCATTCTTTGGGGCACACATGAGGAACACAAATGCGAACAAGCCTGAATGGTCCCCAGGACAATATGCAACTGAAAACTCACACCCCAGAAGTGACTCGAACCCATACTCCCAGGAGCAACGCAACTGGTATGTACAAGACGCCTTAATCCACTTGACCATCACGACCGGACAAAATGAGGTGATAGCCGAAGCTATTTGAACCACCCCACCGCCGGCACTCGGATGGTAATCTTGGGCATAGCATTTTACCAAATCACCTCATTCTTTGGGGCACACGTGAGGAACACAAATGCGAACAAGCCTGAATGGTCCCCAGGACAATATGCAACTGAAAACTCACACCCCAGAAGTGACTCGAACCCCTACTCCCAGGAGCAACGCAACTGATATGTACAAGACGCCTTAATCCACTTGACCATCACGACCGGACAAAATGAGGTGATAGCCGAAGCTATTTGAACCACCCCATCGCCGACACTCGGATGGTATAGCATAGCATTTTACCAAATCACCTCATTCTTTGGGGCACACTAGAGGAACACAAATGCGAACATGCCTGAATGGTCCCCAGGACAATATGCAACTGAAAACTCACACCCCAGAAGTGACTCGAACCCATACTCCCACGAGCAACGCAACTGGTATGTACAAGACGCCTTAATCAACTTGACCATCACGACCGGACAAAATGAGGTGATAGCCGAAGCTATTTGAACCACCCCACCGCCGGCACTCGGATGGTAATCTTGGGCATAGCATTTTACCAAATCACCTCATTCTTTGGGGCACACGTGAGGAACACAAATGCGAACAAGCCTGAAAGGTCCCCAGGACAATATGCAACTGAAAACTCACACCCCAGAAGTGACTCGAACCCATACTCCCAGGAGCAACGCAACTGGTATGTACAAGACGCCTTAATCCACTTGACCATCACGACCGGACAAAATGAGGTGATAGCCGAAGCTATTTGAACCACCCCACCGCCGGCACTCTGATGGTAATCTTGGGCATAGCATTTTACCAAATCACCTCGTTCTTTGGGGCACACGTGAGGAACACAAATGCGAACAAGCCTGAATGGTCCCCAGGACAATATGCAACTGAAAACTCACACCCCAGAAGTGACTCGAACCCATACTCCCAGGAGCAACGCAACTGGTATGTACTAGACGCCTTAATCCACTTGACCATCACGACCGGACAAAATGAGGTGATAGCCGAAGCTATTTGAACCACCCCACCGCCGGCACTCTGATGGTAATCTTGGGCATAGCATTTTACCAAATCACCTCATTCTTTGGGGCACACGTGAGGAACACAAATGCGAACAAGCCTGAATGGTCCCCAGGACAATATGCAACTGAAAACTCACACCCCAGAAGTGACTCGAACTCATACTCCCAGGAGCAATGCAACTGGTATGTACAAGACGCCTTAATCCACTTGACCATCATGACCGGACAAAATGAGGTGATAGCCGAAGCTATTTGAACCACCCCACCGCCGGCACTCGGATGGTAATCTTGGGCATAGCATTTTACCAAATCACCTCATTCTTTGGGGCACACGTGAGGAACACAAATGCGAACAAGCCTGAATGGTCCCCAGGACAATATGCAACTGAAAACTCACACCCCAGAAGTGACTCGAACCCATACTCCCAGGAGCAACGCAACTGGTATGTACAAGACGCCTTAATCCACTTGACCATCACGACCGGACAAAATGAGGTGATAGCCGAAGCTATATGAACCACCCCACCGCCGGCACTCGGATGGTAATCTTGGGCATAGCATTTTACCAAATCACCTCATTCTTTGGGGTACACGTGAGGAACACAAATGCGAACAAGCCTGAATGGTCCCCAGGACAATATGCAACTGAAAACTCACACCCCAGAAGTGACTCGAACTCATACTCCCAGGAACAACGCAACTGGTATGTACAAGACGCCTTAATCCACTTGACCATCACGACCGGACAAAATGAGGTGATAGCCGAAGCTATTTGAACCACCCCACCGCCGGCACTCGGATGGTAATCTTGGGCATAGCATTTTACCAAATCACCTCATTCTTTGGGGCACACGTGAGGAACACAAATGCGAACAAGCCTGAATGGTCCCCAGGACAATATGCAACTGAAAACTCACACCCCAGAAGTGACTCGATCCCATACTCCCAGGAGCAACGAATCTGGTATGTACAAGACGCCTTAATCCACTTGACCATCACGACCGGACAAAATGAGGTGATAGCCGACGCTATTTGAACCACCCCACCGCCGGCACTCGGATGGTAATCTTGGGCATAGCATTTTACCAAATCACCTCATTCTTTGGGGCACACGTGAGGAACACAAATGCGAACAAGCCTGAATGGTCCCCAGGACAATATGCAACTGAAAACTCACACCCCAGAAGTGACTCGAACACATACTCCCAGGAGCAACGCAACTGGTATGTACAAGACACCTTAATCCACTTGACCATCACGACCGGACAAAATGAGGTGATAGCCGAAGCTATTTGAACCACCCCACCGCCGGCACTCGGATGGTAATCTTGGGCATAGCATTTTACCAAATCCCCTCATTCTTTGGGGCACACATGAGGAACACAAATGCGAACAAGCCTGAATGGTCCCCAGGACAATATGCAACTGAAAACTCACACCCCAGAAGTGACTCGAACCCATACTCCCAGGAGCAACGCAACTGGTATGTACAAGACGCCTTAATCCACTTGACCATCACGACCGGACAAAATGAGGTGATAGCCGAAGCTATTTGAACCACCCCACCGCCGGCACTCGGATGGTAATCTTGGGCATAGCATTTTACCAAATCACCTCATTCTTTGGGGCACACGTGAGGAACACAAATGCGAACAAGCCTGAATGGTCCCCAGGACAATATGCAACTGAAAACTCACACCCCAGAAGTGACTCGAACCCCTACTCCCAGGAGCAACGCAACTGATATGTACAAGACGCCTTAATCCACTTGACCATCACGACCGGACAAAATGAGGTGATAGCCGAAGCTATTTGAACCACCCCATCGCCGACACTCGGATGGTATAGCATAGCATTTTACCAAATCACCTCATTCTTTGGGGCACACTAGAGGAACACAAATGCGAACATGCCTGAATGGTCCCCAGGACAATATGCAACTGAAAACTCACACCCCAGAAGTGACTCGAACCCATACTCCCACGAGCAACGCAACTGGTATGTACAAGACGCCTTAATCAACTTGACCATCACGACCGGACAAAATGAGGTGATAGCCGAAGCTATTTGAACCACCCCACCGCCGGCACTCGGATGGTAATCTTGGGCATAGCATTTTACCAAATCACCTCATTCTTTGGGGCACACGTGAGGAACACAAATGCGAACAAGCCTGAAAGGTCCCCAGGACAATATGCAACTGAAAACTCACACCCCAGAAGTGACTCGAACCCATACTCCCAGGAGCAACGCAACTGGTATGTACAAGACGCCTTAATCCACTTGACCATCACGACCGGACAAAATGAGGTGATAGCCGAAGCTATTTGAACCACCCCACCGCCGGCACTCTGATGGTAATCTTGGGCATAGCATTTTACCAAATCACCTCGTTCTTTGGGGCACACGTGAGGAACACAAATGCGAACAAGCCTGAATGGTCCCCAGGACAATATGCAACTGAAAACTCACACCCCAGAAGTGACTCGAACCCATACTCCCAGGAGCAACGCAACTGGTATGTACTAGACGCCTTAATCCACTTGACCATCACGACCGGACAAAATGAGGTGATAGCCGAAGCTATTTGAACCACCCCACCGCCGGCACTCTGATGGTAATCTTGGGCATAGCATTTTACCAAATCACCTCATTCTTTGGGGCACACGTGAGGAACACAAATGCGAACAAGCCTGAATGGTCCCCAGGACAATATGCAACTGAAAACTCACACCCCAGAAGTGACTCGAACTCATACTCCCAGGAGCAATGCAACTGGTATGTACAAGACGCCTTAATCCACTTGACCATCATGACCGGACAAAATGAGGTGATAGCCGAAGCTATTTGAACCACCCCACCGCCGGCACTCGGATGGTAATCTTGGGCATAGCATTTTACCAAATCACCTCATTCTTTGGGGCACACGTGAGGAACACAAATGCGAACAAGCCTGAATGGTCCCCAGGACAATATGCAACTGAAAACTCACACCCCAGAAGTGACTCGAACCCATACTCCCAGGAGCAACGCAACTGGTATGTACAAGACGCCTTAATCCACTTGACCATCACGACCGGACAAAATGAGGTGATAGCCGAAGCTATATGAACCACCCCACCGCCGGCACTCGGATGGTAATCTTGGGCATAGCATTTTACCAAATCACCTCATTCTTTGGGGTACACGTGAGGAACACAAATGCGAACAAGCCTGAATGGTCCCCAGGACAATATGCAACTGAAAACTCACACCCCAGAAGTGACTCGAACTCATACTCCCAGGAACAACGCAACTGGTATGTACAAGACGCCTTAATCCACTTGACCATCACGACCGGACAAAATGAGGTGATAGCCGAAGCTATTTGAACCACCCCACCGCCGGCACTCGGATGGTAATCTTGGGCATAGCATTTTACCAAATCACCTCATTCTTTGGGGCACACGTGAGGAACACAAATGCGAACAAGCCTGAATGGTCCCCAGGACAATATGCAACTGAAAACTCACACCCCAGAAGTGACTCGATCCCATACTCCCAGGAGCAACGAATCTGGTATGTACAAGACGCCTTAATCCACTTGACCATCACGACCGGACAAAATGAGGTGATAGCCGACGCTATTTGTACCACCCCACCGCCGGCACTCGGATGGTAATCTTGGGCATAGCATTTTACCAAATCACCTCATTCTTTGGGGCACACGTGAGGAACACAAATGCGAACAAGCCTGAATGGTCCCCAGGACAATATGCAACTGAAAACTCACACCCCAGAAGTGACTCGAACTCATACTCCCAGGAGCAACGCAACTGGTATGTACAAGACGCCTTAATCCACTTGACCATCACGACCGGACAAAATGAGGTGATAGCCGAAGCTATTTGAACCACCCCACCGCCGGCACTCGGATGGTAATCTTGGGCATAGCATTTTACCAAATCACCTCATTCTTTGGGGCACATGTGAGGAACACAAATGCGAACAAGCCTGAATGGTCCCCAGGACAATATGCAACTGAAAACTCACACCCCAGAAATGACTCGAACCCATACTCCCAGGAGCAACGCAACTGGTATGTACAAGACGCCTTAATCCACTTGACCATCACAACCGGACAAAATGAGGTGATAGCCGAAGCTATTTGAACCACCCCACCGCCGGCACTCGGATGGTAATCATGGGCATACCATTTTACCAAATCACCTCATTCTTTGGGGCACACGTGAGGAACACAAATGCGAACAAGCCTGAATGGTCCACCAGGACAATATGCAACTGAAAACTCACACCCCAGAAGGGACTCGAACCCATACTCCCAGGAGCAACGCAACTGGTATGTACAAGACGCCTTAATCCACTTGACCATCATGACCGGACAAAATGAGGTGATAGTCGAAGCTATTTGAACCACCCCACCGCCGGCACTCGGATGGTAATCATGGGCATAGCATTTTACCAAATCACCTCATTCTTTGGGGCACACGTGAGGAACACAAATGCGAACAAGCCTGAATGGTCCCCAGGACAATATGCAACTGAAAACTCACACCCCAGAAGTGACTCGAACCCATACTTCCAGGAGCAACGCAACTGGTATGTACAAGACGCCTTAATCCACTTGACCATCACGACCGGACAAAATGAGGTGATAGCCGAAGCTATTTGAACCACCCTACCGCCGGCACTCGGATGGTAATCATGGGCATAGCATTTTACCAAATCACCTCATTCTTTGGGGCACACGTGTGGAACACAAACGCGAACAAGCCTGAATGGTCCCCAGGACAATATGCAACTGAAAACTCACACCCCAGAAGTGACTCGAACCCATACTCCCAGGAGCAACGCAACTGGTATGTACAAGACGCCTTAATCCACTTGACCATCACGACCGGACAAAATGAGGTGATAGCCGAAGCTATTTGAACCACCCCACCGCCGGCACTCGGATGGTAATCTTGGGCATAGCATTTTACCAAATCACCTCATTCTTTGGGGCACACGTGAGGAACACAAATGCGAACAAGCCTGAATGGTCCCCAGGACAATATGCAACTGAAAACTCACACCCCAGAAGTGACTCGAACCCATACTCCCAGGAGCAACGCAACTGGTATGTACAAGACGCCTTAATCCACTTGACCATCAAGATCGGACTAAATGAGGTGATAGCTAAAGCTATTTGAACCACCCCACCGCCGGCACTCGGATGGTAATCTTGGGCATAGCATTTTACCAAATCACCTCATTCTTTGGGGCACACGTGAGGAACACAAATGCAAACAAGCCTGAATGGTCCCCAGGACAATATGCAACTGAAAACTCACACCCCAGAAGTGACTCGAACCCATACTCCCAGGAGCAACGCAACTGGTATGTAGAAGACGCCTTAATCCACTTGACCATCATGACCAGACAAAATGAGGTGATAGCCGAAGCTATTTGAACCACCCCACCGCCGGCACTCGGATGGTAATCTTGGGCATAGCATTTTACCAAATCACCTAATTCTTTGGGGTACACGTGAGGAACACAAATGCGAACAAGCCTCAATGGTCCCCAGGACAATATGCAACTGAAAACTCACACCCCAGAAGTGACTCGATCCCATACTCCCAGGAGCAACGCAACTGGTATGTACAAGTCGCCTTAATCCACTTGACCATCACGACCGGACAAAATGAGGTGATAGCCGACGCTATTTGAACCACCCCACCGCCGGCACTCGGATGGTAATCTTGGGCATAGCATTTTACCAAATCACCTCATTCTTTGGGGCACACGTGAGGAACACAAATGCGAACAAGCCTGAATGGTCCCCAGGACAATATGCAACTGAAAACTCACACCCCAGAAGTGACTCGAACCCATACTCCCAGGAGCAACGCAACTGGTATGTACAAGACGCCTTAATCCACTTGACCATCAAGATTGGACAAAATGAGGTGATAGCCAAAGCTATTTGAACCACCCCACCGCCGGCACTCGGATGGTAATCTTGGGCATAGCATTTTACCAAATCACCTCATTCTTTGGGGCACACGTGAGGAACACAAATGCGAACAAGCCTGAATGGTCCCCAGGACAATATGCAACTGAAAACTCACACCCCAGAAGTGACTCGAACACATACTCCCAGGAGCAACGCAACTGGTATGTACAAGACACCTTAATCCACTTGACCATCACGACCGGACAAAATGAGGTGATAGCCGAAGCTATTTGAACCACCCCACCGCCGGCACTCGGATGGTAATCTTGGGCATAGCATTTTACCAAATCCCCTCATTCTTTGGGGCACACATGAGGAACACAAATGCGAACAAGCCTGAATGGTCCCCAGGACAATATGCAACTGAAAACTCACACCCCAGAAGTGACTCGAACCCATACTCCCAGGAGCAACGCAACTGGTATGTACAAGACGCCTTAATCCACTTGACCATCACGACCGGACAAAATGAGGTGATAGCCGAAGCTATTTGAACCACCCCACCGCCGGCACTCGGATGGTAATCTTGGGCATAGCATTTTACCAAATCACCTCATTCTTTGGGGCACACGTGAGGAACACAAATGCGAACAAGCCTGAATGGTCCCCAGGACAATATGCAACTGAAAACTCACACCCCAGAAGTGACTCGAACCCCTACTCCCAGGAGCAACGCAACTGATATGTACAAGACGCCTTAATCCACTTGACCATCACGACCGGACAAAATGAGGTGATAGCCGAAGCTATTTGAACCACCCCATCGCCGACACTCGGATGGTATAGCATAGCATTTTACCAAATCACCTCATTCTTTGGGGCACACTAGAGGAACACAAATGCGAACATGCCTGAATGGTCCCCAGGACAATATGCAACTGAAAACTCACACCCCAGAAGTGACTCGAACCCATACTCCCACGAGCAACGCAACTGGTATGTACAAGACGCCTTAATCAACTTGACCATCACGACCGGACAAAATGAGGTGATAGCCGAAGCTATTTGAACCACCCCACCGCCGGCACTCGGATGGTAATCTTGGGCATAGCATTTTACCAAATCACCTCATTCTTTGGGGCACACGTGAGGAACACAAATGCGAACAAGCCTGAAAGGTCCCCAGGACAATATGCAACTGAAAACTCACACCCTAGAAGTGACTCGAACCCATACTCCCAGGAGCAACGCAACTGGTATGTACAAGACGCCTTAATCCACTTGACCATCACGACCGGACAAAATGAGGTGATAGCCGAAGCTATTTGAACCACCCCACCGCCGGCACTCTGATGGTAATCTTGGGCATAGCATTTTACCAAATCACCTCGTTCTTTGGGGCACACGTGAGGAACACAAATGCGAACAAGCCTGAATGGTCCCCAGGACAATATGCAACTGAAAACTCACACCCCAGAAGTGACTCGAACCCATACTCCCAGGAGCAACGCAACTGGTATGTACTAGACGCCTTAATCCACTTGACCATCACGACCGGACAAAATGAGGTGATAGCCGAAGCTATTTGAACCACCCCACCGCCGGCACTCTGATGGTAATCTTGGGCATAGCATTTTACCAAATCACCTCATTCTTTGGGGCACACGTGAGGAACACAAATGCGAACAAGCCTGAATGGTCCCCAGGACAATATGCAACTGAAAACTCACACCCCAGAAGTGACTCGAACTCATACTCCCAGGAGCAATGCAACTGGTATGTACAAGACGCCTTAATCCACTTGACCATCATGACCGGACAAAATGAGGAAATAGCCGAAGCTATTTGAACCACCCCACCGCCGGCACTCGGATGGTAATCTTGGGCATAGCATTTTACCAAATCACCTCATTCTTTGGGGCACACGTGAGGAACACAAATGCGAACAAGCCTGAATGGTCCCCAGGACAATATGCGACTGAAAACTCACACCCCAGAAGTGACTCGAACCCATACTCCCAGGAGCAACGCAACTGGTATGTACAAGACGCCTTAATCCACTTGACCATCACGACCGGACAAAATGAGGTGATAGCCGAAGCTATATGAACCACCCCACCGCCGGCACTCGGATGGTAATCTTGGGCATAGCATTTTACCAAATCACCTCATTCTTTGGGGTACACGTGAGGAACACAAATGCGAACAAGCCTGAATGGTCCCCAGGACAATATGCAACTGAAAACTCACACCCCAGAAGTGACTCGAACTCATACTCCCAGGAACAACGCAACTGGTATGTACAAGACGCCTTAATCCACTTGACCATCACGACCGGACAAAATGAGGTGATAGCCGAAGCTATTTGAACCACCCCACCGCCGGCACTCGGATGGTAATCTTGGGCATAGCATTTTACCAAATCACCTCATTCTTTGGGGCACACGTGAGGAACACAAATGCGAACAAGCCTGAATGGTCCCCAGGACAATATGCAACTGAAAACTCACACCCCAGAAGTGACTCGATCCCATACTCCCAGGAGCAACGAATCTGGTATGTACAAGACGCCTTAATCCACTTGACCATCACGACCGGACAAAATGAGGTGATAGCCGACGCTATTTGAACCACCCCACCGCCGGCACTCGGATGGTAATCTTGGGCATAGCATTTTACCAAATCACCTCATTCTTTGGGGCACACGTGAGGAACACAAATGCGAACAAGCCTGAATGGTCCCCAGGACAATATGCAACTGAAAACTCACACCCCAGAAGTGACTCGAACTCATACTCCCAGGAGCAACGCAACTGGTATGTACAAGACGCCTTAATCCACTTGACCATCACGACCGGACAAAATGAGGTGATAGCCGAAGCTATTTGAACCACCCCACCGCCGGCACTCGGATGGTAATCTTGGGCATAGCATTTTACCAAATCACCTCATTCTTTGGGGCACATGTGAGGAACACAAATGCGAACAAGCCTGAATGGTCCCCAGGACAATATGCAACTGAAAACTCACACCCCAGAAATGACTCGAACCCATACTCCCAGGAGCAACGCAACTGGTATGTACAAGACGCCTTAATCCACTTGACCATCACAACCGGACAAAATGAGGTGATAGCCGAAGCTATTTGAACCACCCCACCGCCGGCACTCGGATGGTAATCATGGGCATACCATTTTACCAAATCACCTCATTCTTTGGGGCACACGTGAGGAACACAAATGCGAACAAGCCTGAATGGTCCACCAGGACAATATGCAACTGAAAACTCACACCCCAGAAGGGACTCGAACCCATACTCCCAGGAGCAACGCAACTGGTATGTACAAGACGCCTTAATCCACTTGACCATCATGACCGGACAAAATGAGGTGATAGTCGAAGCTATTTGAACCACCCCACCGCCGGCACTCGGATGGTAATCTTGGGCATAGCATTTTACCAAATCACCTCATTCTTTGGGGCACACGTGAGGAACACAAATGCAAACAAGCCTGAATGGTCCCCAGGACAATATGCAACTGAAAACTCACACCCCAGAAGTGACTCGAACCCATACTTCCAGGAGCAACGCAACTGGTATGTACAAGACGCCTTAATCAACTTGACCATCACGACCGGAAAAAATGAGGTGATAGCCGAAGCTATTTGAACCACCCCACCGCCGGGACTCGGATGGTAATCATGGGCATAGCATTTTACCAAATCACCTCATTCTTTGGGGCACACGTGAGGAACACAAATGCGAACAAGCCTGAATGGTCCCCAGGACAATATGCAACTGAAAACTCACACCCCAGAAGTGACTCGAACCCATACTCCCAGGAGCAACGCAACTGGTATGTACAAGACGCCTTAATCCACTTGACCATCACGACCGGACAAAATGAGGTGATAGCCGAAGCTATTTGAACCACCCCACCGCCGGCACTCGGATGGTAATCTTGGGCATAGCATTTTACCAAATCACCTCATTCTTTGGGGCACACGTGAGGAACACAAATGCGAACAAGCCTGAATGGTCCCCAGGACAAATGCAACTGAAAACTCACGCCCCAGAAGTGACTCGTACCCATACTCCCAGGAGCAACGCAACTGGTATGTACAAGACGCCTTAATCCACTTGACCATCACGACCGGACAAAATGAGGTGATAGCCGAAGCTATTTGAACCACCCCACCGCCGGCACTCGGATGGTAATCTTGGGCATAGCATTTTACCAAATCACCTCATTCTTTGGGGCACATGTGAGGAACACAAATGCGAACAAGCCTGAATGGTCCCCAGGACAATATGCAACTGAAAACTCACACCCCAGAAGTGACTCGAACCCATACTCCCAGGAGCAACGCAACTGGTATGTACAAGACGCCTTAATCCACTTGACCATCATGACCAGACAAAATGAGGTGATAGCCGAAGCTATTTGAACCACCCCACCGCCGGCACTCAGATGGTAATCTTGGGCACAGCATTTTACCAAATCACCTCATTCTTTGGGGAACACGTGAGGAACACAAATGAGAACAAGCCTGAATGGTCCCCAGGACAATATGCAACTGAAAACTCACACCCCAGAAGTGACTCGAACCCATACTCCCAGGAGCAACGCAACTGGTATGTACAAGACGCCTTAATCCACTTGACCATCAAGATCAGACTAAATGAGGTGATTGCCAAAGCTATTTGAACCACCCCACCGCCGGCACTCGGATGGTAATCTTGGGCATAGCATTTTACCAAATCACCTCATTCTTTGGGGCACACGTGAGGAACACAAATGCGAACAAGCCTGAATGGTCCCCAGGACAATATGCAACTGAAAACTCACACCCCAGAAGTGACTCGAACCCATACTTCCAGGAGCAACGCAACTGGTATGTACAAGACGCCTTAATCCACTTGACCATCACGACCGGACAAAATGAGGTGATAGCCGAAGCAATTTGAACCACCCCACCGCCAGCACTCGGATGGTAATCATGGGCATAGCATTTTACCAAATCACCTCATTCTTTGGGGCACACGTGAGGAACACAAATGCGAACAAGCCTGAATGGTCCCCAGGACAATATGCAACTGAAAACTCACACCCCAGAAGTGACTCGAACCCATACTCCCAGGAGCAACGCAACTGGTATGTACAAGACGCCTTAATCCACTTGACCATCACGACCGGACAAAATGAGGTGATAGCCGAAGCTATTTGAACCACCCCACCACCGGCACTCGGATGGTAATCTTGGGCATAGCATTTTACCAAATCACCTCATTCTTTGGGGCACACGTGAGGAACACAAATGCGAACAAGCCTGAATGGTCCCCAGGACAATATGCAACTGAAAACTCACACCCCAGAAGTGACTCGAACCCATCCTCCCAGGAGCAATGCAACTGGTATGTACAAGACGCCTTAATCCACTTGACCATCACGACCGGACAAAATGAGGTGATAGCCGAAGCAATTTGAACCACCCCACCGCCAGCACTCGGATGGTAATCTTGGGCATAGCATTTTACCAAATCACCTCATTCTTTGGGGCACACGTGAGGAACACAAATGCGAACAAGCCTGAATGGTCCCCAGGACAATATGCAACTGAAAACTCACACCCCAGAAGTGACTCGAACCCATCCTCCCAGGAGCAACGCAACTGGTATGTACAAGACGCCTTAATCCACTTGACCATCACGACCGGACAAAATGAGGTGATAGCTGAAGCAATTTGAACCACCCCACCGCCAGCACTCGGATGGTAATCTTGGGCATAGCATTTTACCAAATCACCTCATTCTTTTGGGCACACGTGAGGAACACAAATGCAAACAAGCCTGAATGGTCCCCAGGACAATATGCAACTGAAAACTCACACCCCAGAAGTGACTCGAACCCATACTCCCAGGAGCAACGCAACTGGTATGTACAAGACGCCTTAATCCACTTGACGATCACGACCGGACAAAATGAGGTGATAGCCGAAGCTATTTGAACCACCCCACCGCCGGCACTCGGATGGTAATCTTGGGCATAGCATTTTACCAAATCACCTCATTCTTTGGGGCACACGTGAGGAACACAAATGCGAACTAGCCTGAATGGTCCCCAGGACAAATGCAACTGAAAACTCACACCCCAGAAGTGACTCGAACCCATACTCCCAGGATCAACGCAACTGGTATGTACAAGACGCCTTAATCCACTTGACCATCACGACCGGACAAAATGAGGTGATAGCCGAAGCTATTTGAACCACCCCACCGCCGGCACTCGGATGGTAATCTTGGGCATAGCATTTTACCAAATCACCTCATTCTTTGGGGCACACGTGAGGAACACAAATGCGAAAAAGCCTGAATGGTCCACAGGACAAATGCAACTGAAAACTCACACCCCAGAAGTGACTCGTACCCATACTCCCAGGAGCAACGCAACTGGTATGTACAAGACGCCTTAATCCACTTGACCATCACGACCGGACAAAATGAGGTGATAGCCGAAGCTATTTGAACCACCCCACCACCGGCACTCGGATGGTAATCTTGGGGATAGCATTTTACCAAATCACCTCATTCTTTGGGGCACACGTGAGGAACACAAATGCGAACAAGCCTGAATGGTCCCCAGGACAATATGCAACTGAAAACTCACACCCCAGAAGTGACTCGAACCCATACTCCCAGGAGCAACGCAACTGGTATGTACAAGACGCTTTAATCCACTTGACCATCACGACCGGACAAAATGAGGTGATAGCCGAAGCTATTTGAACCACCCCACCACCGGCACTCGGATGGTAATCTTGGGCATAGCATTTTACTAAATCACCTCATTCTTTGGGGCACACGTGAGGAACACAAATGCGAACAAGCCTGAATGGTCCCCAGGACAATATGCAACTGAAAACTCACA
>NC_091210.1:31130379-31183673 GCF_040958095.1 Procambarus clarkii
GCGGCGGTGGGGTGGTTCAAATAGCTTCGGCTATCACCTCATTTTGTCCGGTCGTGATGGTCAAGTGGATTAAGGCGTCTTGTACATACCAGTTGCGTTGTTCCTGGGAGTATGAGTTCGAGTCACTTCTGGGGTGTGAGTTTTCAGTTGCATATTGTCCTGGGGACCATTCAGGCTTGTTCGCATTTGTGTTCCTCACGTGTACCCCAAAGAATGAGGTGATTTGGTAAAATGCTATGCCCAAGATTACCATTCGAGTGCCGGCGGTGGGGTGGTTTAAATAGCTTTGGCTATCACCTCATTTTGTCCGGTCGTGATAGTCAAGTGGATTAAGGCGTCTTGCACATACCAGTTGCGTTGCTCCTGGGAGTATGGGTTCGAGTCACTTCTGGGGTGTGAGTTTTCAGTTGCATATTGTCCTGGGGACCATTCAGGCTTGTTCGCATTTGTGTTCCTCACGTGTGCCCGAAAAAATGAGGTGATTTGGTAAAATGCTACGCCCAAGATTACCATCCGAGTGCCGGCGGTGGGGTGGTTCAAATAGCTTCGGCTATCACCTCATTTTGTCCGATCGTGATGGTCAAGTGGATTAAGGCGTCTTGTTCATACCAGTTGCGTTGCTCCTGGGAGTATGGGTTCGAGTCACTTCTGGGGTGTGAGTTTTCAGTTGCATATTGTCCTGGGGACCATTCAGGCTTGTTCGCATTTGTGTTCCTCACGTGTGCCCCAAAGAATGAGGTGATTTGGTAAAATGCTATGCCCAAGATTACCATCCGAGTGCCGGCGGTGGGGTGGTTCAAATAGCTTCGGCTATCACCTCATTTTGTCCTGTCGTGATGGTCAAGTGGAGTAAGGCGTCTTGTACATACCAGTTGCGTTGCTCCTGGGAGTATGGGTTCGAGTCACTTCTGGGGTGTGAGTTTTCAGTTGCATATTGTCCTGGGGACCATTCAGGCTTGTTCGCATTTGTGTTCCTCACGTGTGCCCCAAAGAATGAGGTGATTTGGTAAAATGCTATGCCCAAGATTACCATCCGAGTGCCAGCGGTGGGGTGGTTCAAATAGCTTCGGCTATCACCTCATTTTGTCCGGTTGTGATGGTTAAGTGGATTAAGGCGTCTTGTACATACAAGTTGCGTTGCTCCTGGGAGTATGGGTTCGAGTCACTTCTGGGGTGTGAGTTTTCAGTTGCATATTGTCCTGGGGACCATTCAGGCTTGTTCGCATTTGTGTTCCTCACGTGTGCCCCAAAGAATGAGGTGATTTGGTAAAATGCTATGCCCAAGATTACCATCCGAGTGCCGGCGGTGGGGTGGTTCAAATAGCTTCGGCTATCACCTCATTTTGTCCGGTTGTGATGTTCAAGTGGATTAAGGCGTCTTGTACATACCAGTTGCGTTGCTCCTGGGAGTATGGGTTCGAGTCACTTCTGGGGTGTGAGTTTTCAGTTGCATATTGTCCTGGGGACCATTCAGGCTTATTCGCATTTGTGTTCCTCACGTGTGCCCCAAAGAATGAGGTGATTTGGTAAAATGCTATGCCCAAGATTACCATCCGAGTGCCGGCGGTGGGGTGGTTCAAATAGCTTCGGCTATCACCTCATTTTGTCCGGTCGTGATGGTCAAGTGGATTAAGGCGTCTTGTACATACCAGTTGCGTTGTTCCTGGGAGTATGAGTTCGAGTCACTTCTGGGGTGTGAGTTTTCAGTTGCATATTGTCCTGGGGACCATTCAGGCTTGTTCGCATTTGTGTTCCTCACGTGTACCCCAAAGAATGAGGTGATTTGGTAAAATGCTATGCCCAAGATTACCATCCGAGTGCCGGCGGTGGGGTGGTTCAAATAGCTTCGGCTATCACCTCATTTTGTCCGGTCGTGATGGTCAAGTGGATTAAGGCGTCTTGTACATACCAGTTGCGTTGCTCCTGGGAGTATGGGTACGAGTCACTTCTGGGGTGTGAGTTTTCAGTTGCATTTGTCCTGGGGACCATTCAGGCTTGTTTGCATTTGTGTTCCTCACGTGTGCCCAAAAGAATGAGGTGATTTGGTAAAATGCTATGCCCAAGATTACCATCCGAGTGCCGGCGGTGGGGTGGTTCAAATAGCTTTGGCTATCACCTCATTTTGTCCGATCTTGATGGTCAAGTGGATTAAGGCGTCTTGTACATACCAGTTGCGTTGCTCCTGGGAGTATGGGTTCGAGTCACTTCTGGGTTGTGAGTTTTCAGTTGCATATTGTCCTGGGGACCATTCAGGCTTGTTCGCATTTGTGTTCCTCACGTGTGCCCCAAAGAATGAGGTGATTTGGTATAATGCTATGCCCAAGATTACCATCCGAGTGCCGGCGGTGGGGTGGTTCAAATAGCTTCGGCTATCACCTCATTTTGTCCGATCTTGATGGTCAAGTGGATTAAGGCATCTTGTACATACCAGTTGCGTTGCTCCTGGGAGTATGAGTTCGAGTCACTTCTGGGGTGTGAGTTTTCAGTTGGATATTGTCCTGGGGACCATTCAGGCTTGTTCGCATTTGTGTTCCTTACGTGTGCCCCTAAGAATGAGGTGATTTGGTAAAATGCTATGCCCAAGATTACCATCCGAGTGCGGCGGTGGGGTGGTTCAAATAGCTTCGTCTATCACCTCATTTTGTCCGGTCGTGATGGTCAAGTGGATTAAGGCGTCTTGTACATACCAGTTGCGTTGTTCCTGGGAGTATGAGTTCGAGTCACTTCTGGGGTGTGAGTTTTCAGTTGCATATTGTCCTGGGGACCATTCAGGCTTGTTCGCATTTGTGTTCCTCACGTGTACCCCAAAGAATGAGGTGATTTGGTAAAATGCTATGCCCAAGATTACCATCCGAGTGCCGGCGGTGAGGTGGTTCAAATAGCTTCGGCTATCACCTCATTTTGTCCAGTCATGATGGTCAAGTGGATTAAGGCGTCTTGTACATACCAGTTGCGTTGCTCCTGGGAGTATGGGTTCGAGTCACTTCTGGGGTGTGAGTTTTCAGTTGCATATTGTCCTGGGGACCATTCAGGCTTGTTCGCATTTGTGTTCCTCACGTGTGCCCCAAAGAATGAGGTGATTTGGTAAAATGCTATGCCCAAGATTACCATCCGAGTGCCGGCGGTGGGGTGGTTCAAATAGCTTCGGCTATCACCTCATTTTGTCCGGTCGTGATGGTCAAGTGGATTAAGGCGTCTTGTACATACCAGTTGCGTTGTTCCTGGGAGTTTGAGTTCGAGTCACTTCTGAGGTGTGAGTTTTTAGTTGCATATTGTCCTGGGGACCATTCAGGCTTGTTCGCATTTGTGTTCCTCACGTGTACCACAAAGAATGAGGCAATTTGGTAAAATGCTATGCCCAAGATTACCATCCGAGTGCCGGCGGTGGGGTGGTTCAAATAGCTTCGGCTATCACCTCATTTTGTCCGGTCGTGATGGTCAAGTGGATTCAGGCGTCTTGTACATACCAGTTGCGTTGCTCCTGGGAGTATGGGTTCGAGTCACTTCTGGGGTGTGAGTTTTCAGTTGCATATTGTCCTGGGGACCATTCAGGCTTGTTTGCATTTGTGTTCCTCACGTGTGCCCAAAAGAATGAGGTGATTTGGTAAAATGCTATGCCCAAGATTACCATCCGAGTGCCGGCGGTGGGGTGGTTCAAATAGCTTTGGCTATCACCTCATTTTGTCCGATCTTGATGGTCAAGTGGATTAAGGCGTCTTGTACATACCAGTTGCGTTGCTCCTGGGAGTATGGGTTCGAGTCACTTCTGGGGTGTGAGTTTTCAGTTGCATATTGTCCTGGGGACCATTCAGGCTTGTTCGCATTTGTGTTCCTCACGTGTACCCCAAAGAATGAGGTGATTTGGTAAAATGCTATGCCCAAGATTACCATCCGAGTGCCGGCGGTGGGGTGGTTCAAATAGCTTCGGCTATCACCTCATTTTGTCCGGTCGTGATGGTCAAGTGGATTAAGGCGTCTTGTACATACCAGTTGCGTTGCTCCTGGGAGTATGGGTTCGAGTCACTTCTGGGGTGTGAGTTTTCAGTTGCATATTGTCCTGGGGACCATTCAGGCTTGTTTGCATTTGTGTTCCTCACGTGTGCCCAAAAGAATGAGGTGATTTGGTAAAATGCTATGCCCAAGATTACCATCCGAGTGCCGGCGGTGGGGTGGTTCAAATAGCTTTGGCTATCACCTCATTTTGTCCGATCTTGATGGTCAAGTGGATTAAGGCGTCTTGTACATACCAGTTGCGTTGCTCCTGGGAGTATGGGTTCGAGTCACTTCTGGGGTGTGAGTTTTCAGTTGCATATTGTCCTGGGGACCATTCAGGCTTGTTCGCATTTGTGTTCCTCACGTGTGCCCCAAAGAATGAGGTGATTTGGTATAATGCTATGCCCAAGATTACCATCCGAGTGCCGGCGGTGGGGTGGTTCAAATAGCTTCGGCTATCACCTCATTTTGTCCGATCTTGATGGTCAAGTGGATTAAGGCATCTTGTACATACCAGTTGCGTTGCTCCTGGGAGTATGAGTTCGAGTCACTTCTGGGGTGTGAGTTTTCAGTTGGATATTGTCCTGGGGACCATTCAGGCTTGTTCGCATTTGTGTTCCTTACGTGTGCCCCAAAGAATGAGGTGATTTGGTAAAATGCTATGCCCAAGATTACCATCCGAGTGCGGCGGTGGGGTGGTTCAAATAGCTTCGTCTATCACCTCATTTTGTCCGGTCGTGATGGTCAAGTGGATTAAGGCGTCTTGTACATACCAGTTGCGTTGTTCCTGGGAGTATGAGTTCGAGACACTTCTGGGGTGTGAGTTTTCAGTTGCATATTGTCCTGGGGACCATTCAGGCTTGTTCGCATTTGTGTTCCTCACGTGTACCCCAAAGAATGAGGTGATTTGGTAAAATGCTATGCCCAAGATTACCATCCGAGTGCCGGCGGTGAGGTGGTTCAAATAGCTTCGGCTATCACCTCATTTTGTCCAGTCATGATGGTCAAGTGGATTAAGGCGTCTTGTACATACCAGTTGCGTTGCTCCTGGGAGTATGGGTTCGAGTCACTTCTGGGGTGTGAGTTTTCAGTTGCATATTGTCCTGGGGACCATTCAGGCTTGTTCGCATTTGTGTTCCTCACGTGTGCCCCAAAGAATGAGGTGATTTGGTAAAATGCTATGCCCAAGATTACCATCCGAGTGCCGGCGGTGGGGTGGTTCAAATAGCTTCGGCTATCACCTCATTTTGTCCGGTCGTGATGGTCAAGTGGATTAAGGCGTCTTGTACATACCAGTTGCGTTGCTCCTGGGAGTATGGGTTCGAGTCACTTCTGGGGTGTGAGTTTTCAGTTGCATATTGTCCTGGGGACCATTCAGGCTTGTTCGCATTTGTGTTCCTCACGTGTGCCCCAAAGAATGAGGTGATTTGGTAAAATGCTATGCCCAAGATTACCATCCGAGTGCCGGCGGTGGGGTGGTTCAAATAGCTTTGGCTATCACCTCATTTTGTCCGATCTTGATGGTCAAGTGGATTAAGGCGTCTTGTACATACCAGTTGCGTTGCTCCTGGGAGTATGGGTTCGAGTCACTTCTGGGGTGTGAGTTTTCAGTTGCATATTGTCCTGGGGACCATTCAGGCTTGTTCGCATTTGTGTTCCTCACGTGTGCCCCAAAGAATGAGGTGATTTGGTAAAATGCTATGCCCAAGATTACCATCCGAGTGCGGGGGTGGGGTGGTTCAAATAGCTTCATCTATCACCTCATTTTGTCCGGTCGTGATGGTCAAGTGGATTAAGGCGTCTTGTACATACCAGTTGCGTTGTTCCTGGGAGTATGAGTTCGAGTCACTTCTGGGGTGTGAGTTTTCAGTTGCATATTGTCCTGGGGACCATTCAGGCTTGTTCGCATTTGTGTTCCTCACGTGTACCCCAAAGAATGAGGTGATTTGGTAAAATGCTATGCCCAAGATTACCATCCGAGTGTCGGCGGTGGGGTGGTTCAAATAGCTTCGGCTATCACCTCATTTTGTCCGGTCATGATGGTCAAGTGGATTAAGGCGTCTTGTACATACCAGTTGCGTTGCTCCTGGGAGTATGGGTTCGAGTCACTTCTGGGGTGTGAGTTTTCAGTTGCATATTGTCCTGGGGACCATTCAGGCTTGTTCGCATTTGTGTTCCTCACGTGTGCCCCAAAGAATGAGGTGATTTGGTAAAATGCTATGCCCAAGATTACCATCCGAGTGCCGGCGGTGGGGTGGTTCAAATAGCTTCGGCTATCACCTCATTTTGTCCGGTCGTGATGGTCAAGTGGATTAAGGCGTCTTGTACATACCAGTTGCGTTGCTCCAGGGAGTATGGGTTCGAGTCACTTCTGGGGTGTGAGTTTTCAGTTGCATATTGTCCTGGGGACCATTCAGGCTTGTTCGCATTTGTGTTCCTCACGTGTGCCCCAAAGAATGAGGTGATTTGGTAAAATGCTATGCCCAAGATTACCATCCGAGTGCCGGCGGTGGGGTGGTTCAAATAGCTTTGGCTATCACCTCATTTAGTCCGATCTTGATGGTCAAGTGGATTAAGGCGTCTTGTACAAACCAGTTGCGTTGCTCCTGGGAGTATGGGCTCGAGTCACTTCTGGGGTGTGAGTTTTCAGCTGCATATTGTCCTGGGGACCATTCAGGCTTGTTCGCATTTGTGTTCCTCACGTGTGCCCCAAAGAATGAGGTGATATGGTAAAATGCTATGCCCAAGATTACCATCCGAGTGCCGGCGGTGGGGTGGTTCAAATAGCTTCGGCTATCACCTCATTTTGTCCGGTCGTGATGGTCAAGTGGATTAAGGCGTCTTGTACATACCAGTTGCGTTGCTCCTGGGAGTATGGGTTCGAGTCACTTCTGGGGTGTGAGTTTTCAGTTGCATATTGTCCTGGGGACCATTCAGGCTTGTTCGCATTTGTGTTCCTCACGTGTGCCCCAAAGAATGAGGTGGTTTGGTAAAATGCTATGCCCAAGATTACCATCCGAGTGCCGGCGGTGGGGTGGTTCAAATAGCTTCGGCTATCACCTCATTTTGTCCGGTCGTGATGGTCAAGTGGATTAAGGCGTCTTGTACATACCAGTTGCGTTGCTCCTGGGAGTATGGGTTCGAGTCACTTCTGGGGTGTGAGTTTTCAGTTGCATATTGTCCTGGGGACCATTCAGGCTTGTTTGCATCTGTGTTCCTCACGTGTGCCCAAAAGAATGAGGTGATTTGGTAAAATGCTATGCCCAAGATTACCATCCGAGTGCCGGCGGTGGGGTGGTTCAAATAGCTTTGGCTATCACCTCATTTTGTCCGATCTTGATGGTCAAGTGGATTAAGGCGTCTTGTACATACCAGTTGCGTTGCTCCTGGGAGTATGGGTTCGAGTCACTTCTGGGGTGTGAGTTTTCAGTTGCATATTGTCCTGGGGACCATTCAGGCTTGTTCGCATTTGTGTTCCTCACGTGTGCCCCAAAGAATGAGGTGATTTGGTAAAATACTATGCCCAAGATTACCATCCGAGTGCCGGCGGTGGGGTGGTTCAAATAGCTTCGGCTATCACCTCATTTTGTCCGGTCGTGATGGTCAAGTTGATTAAGGCGTCTTGTACATACCAGTTGCGTTGTTCCTGGGAGTATGAGTTCGAGTCACTTCTGGGGTGTGAGTTTTCAGTTGCATATTGTCCTGGGGACCATTCAGGCTTGTTTGCATTTGTGTTCCTCACGTGTGCCCAAAAGAATGAGGTGATTTGGTAAAATGCTATGCCCAAGATTACCATCCGAGTGCCGGCGGTGGGGTGGTTCAAATAGCTTTGGCTATCACCTCATTTTGTCCGATCTTGATGGTCAAGTGGATTAAGGCGTCTTGTACATACCAGTTGCGTTGTTCCTGGGAGTATGAGTTCGAGTCACTTCTGGGGTGTGAGTTTTCAGTTGCATATTGTCCTGGGGACCATTCAGGCTTGTTCGCATTTGTGTTCCTCACGTGTACCCCAAAGAATGAGGTGATTTGGTGATTTGGTAAAATGCTATGCCCAAGATTACCATCCGAATGCCGGCGGTGGGGTGGTTCAAATAGCTTCGGCTATCACCTCATTTTTTTCCGGTCATGATGGTCAAGTGGATTAAGGCGTCTTGTACATACCAGTTGCGTTGCTCCTGGGAGTATGGGTTCGAGTCACTTCTGGGGTGTGAGTTTTCAGTTGCATATTGTCCTGGGGACCATTCAGGCTTGTTCACATTTGTGTTCCTCACGTGTGCCCCAAAGAATGAGGTGATTTGGTAAAATGCTATGCCCAAAATTACCATCCGAGTGCCGGCGGTGGGGTGGTTCAAATAGCTTTGGCTATCACCTCATTTACTCCAATCTTGATGGTCAAGTGGATTAAGGCGTCTTGTACATACCAGTTGCGTTGCTCCTGGGAGTATGGATTCGAGTCACTTCTGGGGTGTGAGTTTTCAGTTGCATATTGTCCTGGGGACCATTCAGGCTTGTTCGCATTTGTGTTCCTCACGTGTGCCCCAAAAATTGAGGTGATTAGGTAAAATGCTATGCCCAAGATTACCATCCGAGTGCCGGCGGTGGGGTGGTTCAAATAGCTTCGGCTATCACCTCATTTTGTTTGGTCGTGATGGTCAAGTGGATTAAGGCGTCTTGTACATACCAGTTGCGTTGCTCCTGGGAGTATGGGTTCGAGTCACTTCTGGGGTGTGAGTTTTCAGTTGCATATTGTCCTGGGGACCATTCAGGCTTGTTCGCATTTGTGTTCCTCACGTGTGCCCCAAAGAATGAGGTGATTTGGTAAAATGCTATGCCCAAGATTACCATCCGAGTACCGGCGGTGGGGTGGTTCAAATAGCTTCGGCTATCACCTCATTTTGTCTGGTCGTGATGGTCAAGTGGATTAAGGCGTTTTGTACATACCAGTTGCGTTGCTCCTGGGAGTATGGGTTCGAGTGACTTCTAGGGTGTGAGTTTTCAGTTGCATATTGTCCTGGGGACCATTCAGGCTTGTTCGCATTTGTGTTTCTCACGTGTGCCCCAAAGAATGAGGATATTTGGTAAAATGCTATGCCCATGATTACCATCCGAGTGCCGGCGGTGGGGTGGTTCAAATAGCTTCGGCTATCACCTCATTTTCTCCGGTCGTGATGGTCAAGTGGATTAAGGCGTCTTGTACATACCAGTTGCGTTGTTCCTGGGAGTATGAGTTCAAGTCACTTCTGGGGTGTGAGTTTTCAGTTGCATATTGTCCTGGGGACCATTCAGGCTTGTTCGCATTTGTGTTCCTCACGTGTACCCCAAAGAATGAGGTGATTTGGTAAAATGCTATGCCCAAGATTACCATCCGAGTGCCGGCGGTGGGGTGGTTCAAATAGCTTCGGCTATCACCTCATTTTGTCCGGTCATGATGGTCAAGTGGATTAAGGCGTCTTGTACATACCAGTTGCGTTGCTCCTGGGAGTATGGGTTCGAGTCACTTCTGGGGTGTGAGTTTTCAGTTGCATATTGTCCTGGGGACCATTCAGGCTTGTTCGCATTTGTGTTCCTCACGTGTGCCCCAATAAATGAGGTGATTTAGTAAAATGCTATGCCCAAGATTACCATCCGAGTGCCGGCGGTGGGGTGGTTCAAATAGCTTCGGCTATCACCTCATTTTCTCCGGTCGTGATGGTCAAGTGGATTAAGGCGTCTTGTACATACCACTTACGTTGCTCCTGGGAGTATGCGTTCGAGTCACTTCTGGGGTGTGAGTTTTCAGTTGCATATTGTCCTGGGGACCATTCAGGCTTGCTCGCATTTGTGTTCCTCACGTGTGCCCCAAAGAATGAGGTGATTTGGTAAAATGCTATGCCCAAGATTACCATCCGAGTGCCGTCGGTGGGGTGGTTCAAATAGCTTTGGCTATCACCTCATTTAGTCCGGTCGTGATGGTCAAGTGGATTAAGGCGTCTTGTACATACCAGTTGCGTTGCTCCTGGGAGTATGGGTTCGAGTCACTTCTGGGGTGTGAGTTTTCAGTTGTATATTGTCCTGGGAACCATTCAGGCTTGTTCGCATTTGTGTTCCTCACGTGTGCCCCAAAGAATGAGGTGATTTGGTAAAATGCTATGCCCAAGATTACCATCCGAGTGCCGGCGGTGGGGTGGTTTAAATAGCTTCGGCTATCACCTCATTTTGTCCGGTCGTGATGGTCAAGTGGATTAAGGCGTCTTGTACATACCAGTTGCGTTGCTCCTGGGAGTATGGGTTCGAGTCACTTCTGGGGTGTGAGTTTTCAGTTGCATATTGTCCTGGGGACCATTCAGGCTTGTTTGCATTTGTGTTCCTCACGTGTGCCCAAAAGAATGAGGTGATTTGGTAAAATGCTATGCCCAAGATTACCATCCGAGTGCCAGCGGTGGGGTGGTTCAAATAGCTTTGGCTATCACCTCATTTTGTCCGATCTTGATGGTCAAGTGGATTAAGGCGTCTTGTACATACCAGTTGCGTTGCTCCTGGGAGTATGGGTTCGAGTCACTTCTGGGGTGTGAGTTTTCAGTTGCATATTGTCGTGGGGACCATTCAGGCTTGTTCGCATTTGTGTTCCTCACGTGTACCCCAACGAATGAGGTGATTTGGTAAAATGCTATGCCCAAGATTACCATCCAAGTGCCGGCGGTGGGGTGGTTCAAATAGCTTCGGCTATCACCTCATTTTGTCCGGTCATGATGGTCAAGTGGATTAAGGCGTCTTGTACATACCAGTTGCGTTGCTCCTGGGAGTTTGGGTTCGAGTCACTTCTGGGGTGTGAGTTTTCAGTTGCATATTGTCCTGGGGACCATTCAGGCTTGTTCGCATTTGTGTTCCTCACGTGTACCCCAAAGAATGAGGTGATTTGGTAAAATGCTATGCCCAAGATTACCATCCAAGTGCCGGCGGTGGGGTGGTTCAAATAGCTTCGGCTATCACCTCATTTTGTCCGGTCATGATGGTCAAGTGGATTAAGGCGTCTTGTACATACCAGTTGCGTTGCTCCTGGGAGTATGGGTTCGAGTCACTTCTGGGGTGTGAGTTTTCAGTTGCATATTGTCCTGGGGACCATTCAGGCTTGTTCGCATTTGTGTTCCTCACGTGTGCCCCAAAAAATGAGGTGATTTGGTAAAATGCTATGCCCAAGATTACCATCCGAGTGCCGGCGGTGGGGTGGTTCAAATAGCTTCGGCTATCACCTCATTTTGTCTGGTCGTGATGGTCAAGTGGATTAAGGCGTCTTGTACATACCAGTTGCGTTGCTCCTGGGAGTATGGGTTCGAGTCACTTCTGGGGTGTGAGTTTTCAGTTGCATATTGTCCTGGGGACCATTCAGGCTTGTTCGCATTTGTGTTTCTCACGTGTGCCCCAAAGAATGAGGTGATTTGGTAAAATGCTATGCCCATGATTACCATCCGAGTGCCGGCGGTGGGGTGGTTCAAATAGCTTCGGCTATCACCTCATTTTGTCCGGTCGTGATGGTCAAGTGGATTAAGGCGTCTTGTACATACCAGTTGCGTTGTTCCTGGGAGTATGGGTTCGAGTCACTTCTGGGGTGTGAGTTTTCAGTTGCATATTGTCCTGGGGACCATTCAGGCTTGTTCGCATTTATGTTCCTCACGTGTGCCCCAAAGAATGAGGTGATTTGGTAAAATGCTATGCCCAAGATTACCATCCGAGTGCCGGCGGTGGGGTGGTTCAAATAGCTTCGGCTATCACCTCATTTTGTCTGGTCGTGATGGTCTAGTGGATTAAGGCGTCTTGTACATACCACTTGCGTTGTTCCTGGGAGTATGAGTTCGAGTCACTTCTGGGGTGTGAGTTTTCAGTTGCATATTGTCCTGGGGACCATTCAGGCTTGTTCGCATTTGTGTTCCTCACGTGTACCCCAAAGAATGAGGTGATTTGGTAAAATGCTATGCCCAAGATTACCATCCGAGTGCCGGCGGTGGGGTGGTTCAAATAGCTTCGGCTATCACCTCATTTTGTCCGGTCATGATGGTCAAGTGGATTAAGGCGTCTTGTACATACCAGTTGCGTTGCTCCTGGGAGTATGGGTTCGAGTCACTTCTGGGGTGTGAGTTTTCAGTTGCATATTGTCCTGGGGACCATTCAGGCTTGTTCGCATTTGTGTTCCTCACGTGTGCCCCAATAAATGAGGTGATTTGGTAAAATGCTATGCCCAAGATTACCATCCGAGTGCCGGCGGTGGGGTGGTTCAAATAGCTTCGGCTATCACCTCATTTTCTCCGGTCGTGATGGTCAAGTGGATTAAGGCGTCTTGTACATACCAGTTGCGTTGCTCCTGGGAGTATGGGTTCGAGTCACTTCTGGGGTGTGAGTTTTCAGTTGCATATTGTCCTGGGGACCATTCAGGCTTGTTCGCATTTGTGTTCCTCACGTGTGCCCCAAAGAATGAGGTGATTTGGTAAAATGCTATGCCCAAGATTACCATCCGAGTGCCGGCTGTGGGGTGGGTTAAATAGCTTCGGCAATCACCTCATTTTGTCCGGTCGTGATGGTCAAGTGGATTAAGGCGTCTTGTACATACCAGTTGCGTTGCTCCTGGGAGTATGGGTTCGAGTCACTTCTGGGGTGTGAGTTTTCAGTTGCATATTGTCCTGGGGACCATTCAGGCTTGTTTGCATTTGTGTTCCTCACGTGTGCCCAAAAGAATGAGGTGATTTGGTAAAATGCTATGCCCAAGATTACCATCCGAGTGCCGGCGGTGGGGTGGTTCAAATAGCTTTGGCTATCACCTCATTTTGTCCGATCTTGATGGTCAAGTGGATTAAGGCGTCTTGTACATACCAGTTGCGTTGCTCCTGGGAGTATGGGTTCGAGTCACTTCTGGGGTGTGAGTTTTCAGTTGCATATTGTCCTGGGGACCATTCAGGCTTGTTCGCATTTGTGTTCCTCACGTGTGCCCCAAAGAATGAGGTGATGTGGTAAAATGCTATGCCCAAGATTACCATCCGAGTGCCGGCGGTGGGGTGGTTCAAATAGCTTCGGCTATCACCTCATTTTGTCCGATCTTGATGGTCAAGTGGATTAAGGCGTCTTGTACATACCAGTTGCGTTGTTCCTGGGAGTATGAGTTCGAGTCACTTCTGGGGTGTGAGTTTTCAGTTGCATATTGTCCTGGGGACCATTCAGGCTTGTTCGCATTTGTGTTCCTCACGTGTACCCCAAAGAATGAGGTGATTTGGTAAAATGCTATGCCCAAGATTACCATCCAAGTGCCGGCGGTGGGGTGGTTCAAATAGCTTCGGCTATCACCTCATTTTGTCCGGTCGTGATGGTCAAGTGGATTAAGGCGTCTTGTACATACCAGTTGCGTTGCTCCTGGGAGTTTGGGTTCGAGTCACTTCTGGGGTGTGAGTTTTCAGTTGCATATTGTCCTGGGGACCATTCAGGCTTGTTCGCATTTGTGTTCCTCACGTGTACCCCAAAGAATGAGGTGATTTGGTAAAATGCTATGCCCAAGATTACCATCCAAGTGCCGGCGGTGGGGTGGTTCAAATAGCTTCGGCTATCACCTCATTTTGTCCGGTCATGATGGTCAAGTGGATTAAGGCGTCTTGTACATACCAGTTGCGTTGCTCCTGGGAGTATGGGTTCGAGTCACTTCTGGGGTGTGAGTTTTCAGTTGCATATTGTCCTGGGGACCATTCAGGCTTGTTCGCATTTGTGTTCCTCACGTGTGCCCCAAAAAATGAGGTGATTTGGTAAAATGCTATGCCCAAGATTACCATCCGAGTGCCGGCGGTGGGGTGGTTCAAATAGCTTCGGCTATCACCTCATTTTGTCTGGTCGTGATGGTCAAGTGGATTAAGGCGTCTTGTACATACCAGTTGCGTTGCTCCTGGGAGTATGGGTTCGAGTCACTTCTGGGGTGTGAGTTTTCAGTTGCATATTGTCTTGGGGACCATTCAGGCTTGTTCGCATTTGTGTTTCTCACGTGTGCCCCAAAGAATGAGGTGATTTGGTAAAATGCTATGCCCATGATTACCATCCGAGTGCCGGCGGTGGGGTGGTTCAAATAGCTTCGGCTATCACCTCATTTTGTCTGGTCGTGATGGTCAAGTGGATTAAGGCGTCTTGTACATACCAGTTGCGTTGCTCCTGGGAGTATGGATTCGAGTCACTTCTGGGGTGTGAGTTTTCCGTTGCATATTGTCCTGGGGACCATTCAGGCTTGTTCGCATTTGTGTTCCTCACGTGTGCCCCAAAGAATGAGGTGATTTGGTAAAATGCTATGCCCAAGATTACCATCCGAGTGCCGGCGGTGGGGTGGTTCAAATAGCTTCGGCTATCACCTCATTTTGTCTGGTCGTGATGGTCAAGTGGATTAAGGCGTCTTGTACATACCAGTTGCGTTGCTCCTGGGAGTATGGGTTCGAGTGACTTCTGGGGTGTGAGTTTTCAGTTGCATATTGTCCTGGGGACCATTCAGGCTTGTTCGCATTTGTGTTTCTCACGTGTGCCCCAAAGAATGAGGATATTTGGTAAAATGCTATGCCCATGATTACCATCCGAGTGCCGGCGGTGGGGTGGTTCAAATAGCTTCGGCTATCACCTCATTTTGTCTGGTCGTGATGGTCAAGTGGATTAAGGCGTCTTGTACATACCAGTTGCGTTGTTCCTGGGAGTATGAGTTCGAGTCACTTCTGGGGTGTGAGTTTTCAGTTGCATATTGTCCTGGGGACCATTCAGGCTTGTTCGCATTTGTGTTCCTCACGTGTACCCCAAAGAATGAGGTGATTTGGTAAAATGCTATGCCCAAGATTACCATCTGAGTGCCGGCGGTGGGGTGGTTCAAATAGCTTCGGCTATCACCTCATTTTGTCCGGTCATGATGGTCAAGTGGATTAAGGCGTCTTGTACATACCAGTTGCGTTGCTCCTGGGAGTATGGGTTCGAGTCACTTCTGGGGTGTGAGTTTTCAGTTGCATATTGTCCTGGGGACCATTCAGGCTTGTTCGCATTTGTGTTCCTCACGTGTGCCCCAATAAATGAGGTGATTTGGTAAAATGCTATGCCCAAGATTACCATCCGAGTGCCGGCGGTGGGGTGGTTCAAATAGCTTCGGCTATCACCTCATTTTCTCCGGTCGTGATGGTCAAGTGGATTAAGGCGTCTTCTACATACCACTTGCGTTGCTCCTGGGAGTATGAGTTCGAGTCACTTCTGGGGTGTGAGTTTTCAGTTGCATATTGTCCTGGGGACCATTCAGGCTTGTTCGCATTTGTGTTCCTCACGTGTGCCCCAAAGAATGAGGTGATTTGGTAAAATGCTATGCCCAAGATTACCATCCGAGTGCCGGCGGTGGGGTGGTTCAAATAGCTTCGGCTATCACCTCATTTTGTCCGGTCATGATGGTCAAGTGGATTAAGGTGTCTTGTACATACCAGTTGCGTTGCTCCTTGGAGTATGAGTTCGAGTCACTTCTGGGGTGTGAGTTTTCAGTTGCATATTGTCCTGGGGACCATTCAGGCTTGTTCGCATTTGTGTTCCTCACGTGTGCCCCAAAGAATGAGGTGATTTGGTAAAATGCTATGCCCAAGATTACCATCCGAGTGCCGGCGGTGGGGTGGTTCAAATAGCTTCGGCTATCACCTCATTTTGTCCGGTCGTGATGGTCAAGTGGATTAAGGCGTCTTGTACATACCAGTTGCGTTGCTCCTGGGAGTATGGGTTCGAGTCACTTCTGGGGTGTGAGTTTTCTGTTGCATATTGTCCTGGGGACCATTCAGGCTTGTTCGCATTTGAGTTCCTCACATGTGCCCCAAAGAATGAGGTGATTTGGTAAAATGCTATGCCCAAGATTACCATCCGAGTGCCGGTGGTGGGGTGGTTCAAGTTGCTTCGGCTATCACCTCATTTTGTCCGGTCGTGATGGTCAAGTGGATTAAGGCGTCTTGTACATACCAGTTGCGTTGCTCCTGGGAGTATGGGTTCGAGTCACTTCTGGGGTGTGAGTTTTCAGTTGCATATTGTCCTGGGGACCATTCAGGCTTGTTTGCATTTGTGTTCCTCACGTGTGCCCAAAAGAATGAGGTGATTTGGTAAAATGCTATGCCCAAGATTACCATCCGAGTGCCAGCGGTGGGGTGGTTCAAATAGCTTTGGCTATCACCTCATTTTGTCCGATCTTGATGGTCAAGTGGATTAAGGCGTCTTGTACATACCAGTTGCGTTGCTCCTGGGAGTATGGGTTCGAGTCACTTCTGGGGTGTGAGTTTTCAGTTGCATATTGTCCTGGGGACCATTCAGGCTTGTTCGCATTTGTGTTCCTCACGTGTGCCCCAAAGAATGAGGTGATGTGGTAAAATGCTATGCCCAAGATTACCATCCGAGTGCCGGCGGTGGGGTGGTTCAAATAGCTTCGGCTATCACCTCATTTTGTCCGATCTTGATGGTCAAGTGGAATAAGGCGTCTTGTACATACCAGTTGCGTTGTTCCTGGGAGTATGAGTTCGAGTCACTTCTGGGGTGTGAGTTTTCAGTTGCATATTGTCCTGGGGACCATTCAGGCTTGTTCGCATTTGTGTTTCTCACGTGTGCCCCAAAGAATGAGGTGATTTGGTAAAATGCTATGCCCATGATTACCATCCGAGTGCCGGCGGTGGGGTGGTTCAAATAGCTTCGGCTATCACCTCATTTTGTCCGGTCGTGATGGTCAAGTGGATTAAGGCGTCTTGTACATACCAGTTGCGTTGTTCCTGGGAGTATGGGTTCGAGTCACTTCTGGGGTGTGAGTTTTCAGTTGCATATTGTCCTGGGGACCATTCAGGCTTGTTCGCATTTATGTTCCTCACGTGTGCCCCAAAGAATGAGGTGATTTGGTAAAATGCTATGCCCAAGATTACCATCCGAGTGCCGGCGGTGGGGTGGTTCAAATAGCTTCGGCTATCACCTCATTTTGTCTGGTCGTGATGGTCTAGTGGATTAAGGCGTCTTGTACATACCACTTGCGTTGTTCCTGGGAGTATGAGTTCGAGTCACTTCTGGGGTGTGAGTTTTCAGTTGCATATTGTCCTGGGGACCATTCAGGCTTGTTCGCATTTGTGTTCCTCACGTGTACCCCAAAGAATGAGGTGATTTGGTAAAATGCTATGCCCAAGATTACCATCCGAGTGCCGGCGGTGGGGTGGTTCAAATAGCTTCGGCTATCACCTCATTTTGTCCGGTCATGATGGTCAAGTGGATTAAGGCGTCTTGTACATACCAGTTGCGTTGCTCCTGGGAGTATGGGTTCGAGTCACTTCTGGGGTGTGAGTTTTCAGTTGCATATTGTCCTGGGGACCATTCAGGCTTGTTCGCATTTGTGTTCCTCACGTGTGCCCCAATAAATGAGGTGATTTGGTAAAATGCTATGCCCAAGATTACCATCCGAGTGCCGGCGGTGGGGTGGTTCAAATAGCTTCGGCTATCACCTCATTTTCTCCGGTCGTGATGGTCAAGTGGATTAAGGCGTCTTGTACATACCAGTTGCGTTGCTCCTGGGAGTATGGGTTCGAGTCACTTCTGGGGTGTGAGTTTTCAGTTGCATATTGTCCTGGGGACCATTCAGGCTTGTTCGCATTTGTGTTCCTCACGTGTGCCCCAAAGAATGAGGTGATTTGGTAAAATGCTATGCCCAAGATTACCATCCGAGTGCCGGCAGTGGGGTGGGTTAAATAGCTTCGGCAATCACCTCATTTTGTCCGGTCGTGATGGTCAAGTGGATTAAGGCGTCTTGTACATACCAGTTGCGTTGCTCCTGGGAGTATGGGTTCGAGTCACTTCTGGGGTGTGAGTTTTCAGTTGCATATTGTCCTGGGGACAATTCAGGCTTGTTTGCATTTGTGTTCCTCACGTGTGCCCAAAAGAATGAGGTGATTTGGTAAAATGCTATGCCCAAGATTACCATCCGAGTGCCGGCGGTGGGGTGGTTCAAATAGCTTTGGCTATCACCTCATTTTGTCCGATCTTGATGGTCAAGTGGATTAAGGCGTCTTGTACATACCAGTTGCGTTGCTCCTGGGAGTATGGGTTCGAGTCACTTCTGGGGTGTGAGTTTTCAGTTGCATATTGTCCTGGGGACCATTCAGGCTTGTTCGCATTTGTGTTCCTCACGTGTGCCCCAAAGAATGAGGTGATGTGGTAAAATGCTATGCCCAAGATTACCATCCGAGTGCCGGCGGTGGGGTGGTTCAAATAGCTTCGGCTATCACCTCATTTTGTCCGATCTTGATGGTCAAGTGGATTAAGGCGTCTTGTACATACCAGTTGCGTTGTTCCTGGGAGTATGAGTTCGAGTCACTTCTGGGGTGTGAGTTTTCAGTTGCATATTGTCCTGGGGACCATTCAGGCTTGTTCGCATTTGTGTTCCTCACGTGTACCCCAAAGAATGAGGTGATTTGGTAAAATGCTATGCCCAAGATTACCATCCAAGTGCCGGCGGTGGGGTGGTTCAAATAGCTTCGGCTATCACCTCATTTTGTCCGGTCATGATGGTCAAGTGGATTAAGGCGTCTTGTACATACCAGTTGCGTTGCTCCTGGGAGTTTGGGTTCGAGTCACTTCTGGGGTGTGAGTTTTCAGTTGCATATTGTCCTGGGGACCATTCAGGCTTGTTCGCATTTGTGTTCCTCACGTGTGCCCCAAAAAATGAGGTGATTTGGTAAAATGCTATGCCCAAGATTACCATCCGAGTGCCGGCGGTGGGGTGGTTCAAATAGCTTCGGCTATCACCTCATTTTGTCTGGTCGTGATGGTCAAGTGGATTAAGGCGTCTTGTACATACCAGTTGCGTTGCTCCTGGGAGTATGGGTTCGAGTCACTTCTGGGGTGTGAGTTTTCAGTTGCATATTGTCCTGGGGACCATTCAGGCTTGTTCGCATTTGTGTTTCTCACGTGTGCCCCAAAGAATGAGGTGATTTGGTAAAATGCTATGCCCATGATTACCATCCGAGTGCCGGCGGTGGGGTGGTTCAAATAGCTTCGGCTATCACCTCATTTTGTCTGGTCGTGATGGTCAAGTGGATTAAGGCGTCTTGTACATACCAGTTGCGTTGCTCCTGGGAGTATGGATTCGAGTCACTTCTGGGGTGTGAGTTTTCCGTTGCATATTGTCCTGGGGACCATTCAGGCTTGTTCGCATTTGTGTTCCTCACGTGTGCCCCAAAGAATGAGGTGATTTGGTAAAATGCTATGCCCAAGATTACCATCCGAGTGCCGGCGGTGGGGTGGTTCAAATAGCTTCGGCTATCACCTCATTTTGTCTGGTCGTGATGGTCAAGTGGATTAAGGCGTCTTGTACATACCAGTTGCGTTGCTCCTGGGAGTATGGGTTCGAGTGACTTCTGGGGTGTGAGTTTTCAGTTGCATATTGTCCTGGGGACCATTCAGGCTTGTTCGCATTTGTGTTTCTCACGTGTGCCCCAAAGAATGAGGATATTTGGTAAAATGCTATGCCCATGATTACCATCCGAGTGCCGGCGGTGGGGTGGTTCAAATAGCTTCGGCTATCACCTCATTTTGTCTGGTCGTGATGGTCAAGTGGATTAAGGCGTCTTGTACATACCAGTTGCGTTGTTCCTGGGAGTATGAGTTCGAGTCACTTCTGGGGTGTGAGTTTTCAGTTGCATATTGTCCTGGGGACCATTCAGGCTTGTTCGCATTTGTGTTCCTCACGTGTACCCCAAAGAATGAGGTGATTTGGTAAAATGCTATGCCCAAGATTACCATCCGAGTGCCGGCGGTGGGGTGGTTCAAATAGCTTCGGCTATCACCTCATTTTGTCCGGTCATGATGGTCAAGTGGATTAAGGCGTCTTGTACATACCAGTTGCGTTGCTCCTGGGAGTATGGGTTCGAGTCACTTCTGGGGTGTGAGTTTTCAGTTGCATATTGTCCTGGGGACCATTCAGGCTTGTTCG
The DNA here is from genome assembly GCF_040958095.1 of Procambarus clarkii. Lineage (NCBI taxonomy): Eukaryota > Metazoa > Arthropoda > Malacostraca > Decapoda > Cambaridae > Procambarus > Procambarus clarkii. The sequence continues at coordinate 31,150,328 of NC_091210.1, forward strand.
CATTTGTGTTCCTCACGTGTGCCCCAATAAATGAGGTGATTTGGTAAAATGCTATGCCCAAGATTACCATCCGAGTGCCGGCGGTGGGGTGGTTCAAATAGCTTCGGCTATCACCTCATTTTCTCCGGTCGTGATGGTCAAGTGGATTAAGGCGTCTTCTACATACCACTTGCGTTGCTCCTGGGAGTATGGGTTCGAGTCACTTCTGGGGTGTGAGTTTTCAGTTGCATATTGTCCTGGGGACCATTCAGGCTTGTTCGCATTTGTGTTCCTCACGTGTGCCCCAAAGAATGAGGTGATTTGGTAAAATGCTATGCCCAAGATTACCATCCGAGTGCCGTCGGTGGGGTGGTTCAAATAGCTTTGGCTATCACCTTATTTAGTCCGATCTTGATGGTCAAGTGGATTAAGGCGTCTTGTACATACCAGTTGCGTTGCTCCTGGGAGTATGGGTTCGAGTCACTTCTGGGGTGTGAGTTTTCAGTTGCATATTGTCCTGGGGACCATTCAGGCTTGTTCGCATTTGTGTTCCTCACGTGTGCCCCAAAGAATGAGGTGATTTGGTAAAATGCTATGCCCAAGATTACCATCCGAGTGCCGGCGGTGGGGTGGTTCAAATAGCTTCGGCTTTCACCTCATTTTGTCCGGTCGTGATGGTCAAGTGGATTAAGGCGTCTTGTACATACCAGTTGCGTTGCTCCTGGGAGTATGGGTTCGAGTCACTTCTGGGGTGTGAGTTTTCAGTTGTATATTGTCCTGGGGACCATTCAGGCTTGTTCGCATTTGTGTTCCTCACGTGTGCCCCAAAGAATGAGGTGATTTGGTAAAATGCTATGCCCAAGATTACCTTCCGAGTGCCGGCGGTGGGGTGGTTCAAATAGCTTCGGCTATCACCTCATTTTGTCCGGTCATGATGGTCAAGTGGATTAAGGTGTCTTGTACATACCAGTTGCGTTGCTCCTTGGAGTATGAGTTCGAGTCACTTCTGGGGTGTGAGTTTTCAGTTGCATATTGTCCTGGGGACCATTCAGGCTTGTTCGCATTTGTGTTCCTCACGTGTGCCCCAAAGAATGAGGTGATTTGGTAAAATGCTATGCCCAAGATTACCATCCGAGTGCCGGCGGTGGGGTGGTTCAAATAGCTTCGGCTATCACCTCATTTTGTCCGGTCATGATGGTCAAGTGGATTAAGGTGTCTTGTACATACCAGTTGCGTTGCTCCTTGGAGTATGAGTTCGAGTCACTTCTGGGGTGTGAGTTTTCAGTTGCATATTGTCCTGGGGACCATTCAGGCTTGTTCGCATTTGTGTTCCTCACGTGTGCCCCAAAGAATGAGGTGATTTGGTAAAATGCTATGCCCAAGATTACCATCCGAGTGCCGGCGGTGGGGTGGTTCAAATAGCTTCGGCTATCACCTCATTTTGTCCGGTCGTGATGGTCAAGTGGATTAAGGCGTCTTGTACATACCAGTTGCGTTGCTCCTGGGAGTATGGGTTCGAGTCACTTCTGGGGTGTGAGTTTTCTGTTGCATATTGTCCTGGGGACCATTCAGGCTTGTTCGCATTTGAGTTCCTCACATGTGCCCCAAAGAATGAGGTGATTTGGTAAAATGCTATGCCCAAGATTACCATCCGAGTGCCGGTGGTGGGGTGGTTCAAGTTGCTTCGGCTATCACCTCATTTTGTCCGGTCGTGATGGTCAAGTGGATTAAGGCGTCTTGTACGTACCAGTTGCGTTGTTCCTGGGAGTATGAGTTCGAGTCACTTCTGGGGTGTGAGTTTTCAGTTGCATATTGTCCTGGGGACCATTCAGGCTTGTTCGCATTTGTGTTCCTCACGTGTACCCCAAAGAATGAGGTGATTTGGTAAAATGCTATGCCCAAGATTACCATCCGAGTGCCGGCGGTGGGGTGGTTCAAATAGCTTCGGCTATCACCTCATTTTGTCCGGTCGTGATGGTCAAGTGGATTAAGGCGTCTTGTACATACCAGTTGCGTTGCTCCTGGGAGTATGGGTTCGAGTCACTTCTGGGGTGTGAGTTTTCAGTTGCATATTGTCCTGGGGACCATTCAGGCTTGTTCGCATTTGTGTTTCTCACGTGTGCCCCAAAGAATGAGGTGATTTGGTAAAATGCTATGCCCATGATTACCATCCGAGTGCCGGCGGTGGGGTGGTTCAAATAGCTTCGGCTATCACCTCATTTTGTCCGGTCGTGATGGTCAAGTGGATTAAGGCGTCTTGTACATACCAGTTGCGTTGTTCCTGGGAGTATGAGTTCGAGTCACTTCTGGGGTGTGAGTTTTCAGTTGCATATTGTCCTGGGGACCATTCAGGCTTGTTCGCATTTGTGTTCCTCACGTGTACCCAAAGAATGAGGTGATTTGTTAAAATGCTATGCCCAAGATTACCATCCGAGTGCCGGCGGTGGGGTGGTTCAAATCGCTTCGGCTATCACCTCATTTTGTCCGGTCATGATGGTCAAGTGGATTAAGGCGTCTTGTACATACCAGTTGCGTTGCTCCTGGGAGTATGGGTTCGAGTCACTTCTGGGGTGTGAGTTTTCAGTTGCATATTGTCCTGGGGACCATTCAGGCTTGTTCGCATTTGTGTTCCTCATGTGTGCCCCAATAAATGAGGTGATTTGGTAAAATGCTATGCCCAAGATTACCATCCGAGTGCCGGCGGTGGGGTGGTTCAAATAGCTTCGGCAATCACCTCATTTTGTCCGGTCGTGATGGTCAAGTGGATTAAGGCGTCTTGTACATACCACTTGCGTTGCTCCTGGGAGTATGGGTTCGAGTCACTTCTGGGGTGTGAGTTTTCAGTTGCATATTGTCCTGGGGACCATTCAGGCTTGTTCGCATTTGTGTTCCTCACGTGTGCCCCAAAGAATGAGGTGATTTGGTAAAATGCTATGCCCAAGATTACCATCCGAGTGCCGTCGGTGGGGTGGTTCAAATAGCTTTGGCTATCACCTCATTTAGTCCGATCTTGATGGTCAAGTGGATTAAGGCGTCTTGTACATACCAGTTGCGTTACTCCTGGGAGTATGGGTTCGAGTCACTTCTGGGGTGTGAGTTTTCAGTTGCATATTGTCCTGGGGACCATTCAGGCTTGTTCGCATTTGTGTTCCTCACGTGTGCCCCAAAGAATGAGGTGATTTGGTAAAATGCTATGCCCAAGATTACCATCCGAGTGCCGGCGGTGGGGTGGTTCAAATAGCTTCGGCTATCACCTCATTTTGTCCGGTCGTGATGGTCAAGTGGATTAAGGCGTCTTGTACATACCAGTTGCGTTGCTCCTGGGAGTATGGGTTCGAGTCACTTCTGGGGTGTGAGTTTTCAGTTGCATATTGTCCTGGAAACCATTCAGGCTTGTTCGCATTTGTGTTCCTCACGTGTGCCCCAAAGAATGAGGTGATTTGGTAAAATGCTATGCCCAAGATTACCATCCGAGTGCCGGCGGTGGGGTGGTTCAAATAGCTTCGGCTATCACCTCATTTTGTCCGGTCATGATGGTCAAGTGGATTAAGGTGTCTTGTACATACCAGTTGCGTTGCTCCTGGGAGTATGAGTTCGAGTCACTTCTGGGGTGTGAGTTTTCAGTTGCATATTGTCCTGGGGACCATTCAGGCTTGTTCGCATTTGTGTTCCTCACGTGTGCCCCAAAGAATGAGGTGATTTGGTAAAATGCTATGCCCAAGATTACCATCCGAGTGCCGGCGGTGGGGTGGTTCAAATAGCTTCGGCTATCACCTCATTTTGTCTGGTCGTGATGGTCAAGTGGATTAAGGCGTCTTGTACATACCAGTTGCGTTGCTCCTGGGAGTATGGGTTCGAGTGACTTCTGGGGTGTGAGTTTTCAGTTGCATATTGTCCTGGGGACCATTCAGGCTTGTTCGCATTTGTATTTCTCACGTGTGCCCCAAAGAATGAGGATATTTGGTAAAATGCTATGCCCATGATTACCATCCGAGTGCCGGCGGTGGGGTGGTTCAAATAGCTTCGGCTATCACCTCATTTTGTCCGGTCGTGATGGTCAAGTGGATTAAGGCGTCTTGTACATACCAGTTGCGTTGTTCCTGGGAGTATGAGTTCGAGTCACTTCTGGGGTGTGAGTTTTCAGTTGCATATTGTCCTGGGGACCATTCAGGCTTGTTCGCATTTGTGTTCCTCACGTGTACCCCAAAGAATGAGGTGATTTGGTAAAATGCTATGCCCAAGATTACCATCCGAGTGCCGGCGGTGGGGTGGTTCAAATAGCTTCGGCTATCACCTCATTTTGTCCGGTCGTGATGGTCAAGTGGATTAAGGCGTCTTGTACATACCAGTTGCGTTGCTCCTGGGAGTATGGGTTCGAGTCACTTCTGGGGTGTGAGTTTTCAGTTGCATATTGTCCTGGGGACCATTCAGGCTTGTTCGCATTTGTGTTCCTCACGTGTGCCCCAAAGAATGAGGTGATTTGGTAAAATGCTATGCCCAAGATTACCATCCGAGTTCCGGCGGTGGGGTGGTTCAAATAGCTTTGGCTATCACCTCATTTTGTCCGATCTTGATGGTCAAGTGGATTAAGGCGTCTTGTACATACCAGTTGCGTTGCTCCTGGGAGTATGGGTTCGAGTCACTTCTGGGGTGTGAGTTTTCAGTTGCATATTGTCCTGGGGACCATTCAGGCTTGTTCGCATTTGTGTTCCTCACGTGTGCCCCAAAGAATGAGGTGATTTGGTAAAATGCTATGCCCAAGATTACCATCCGAGTGCGGCGGTGGGGTGGTTCAAATAGCTTCGTCTATCACCTCATTTTGTCCGGTCGTGATGGTCAAGTGGATTAAGGCGTCTTGTACATACCAGTTGCGTTGTTCCTGGGAGTATGAGTTCGAGTCACTTCTGGGGTGTGAGTTTTCAGTTGCATATTGTCCTGGGGACCATTCAGGCTTGTTCGCATTTGTGTTCCTCATGTGTGCCCCAATAAATGAGGTGATTTGGTAAAATGCTATGCCCAAGATTACCATCCGAGTGCCGGCGGTGGGGTGGTTCAAATAGCTTCGGCTATCACCTCATTTTGTCCGGTCGTGATGGTCAAGTGGATTAAGGCGTCTTGTACATACCACTTGCGTTGCTCCTGGGAGTATGGGTTCGAGTCACTTCTGGGGTGTGAGTTTTCAGTTGCATATTGTCCTGGGGACCTGTCAGGCTTGTTCGCATTTGTGTTCCTCACGTGTGCCCCAAAGAATGAGGTGATTTGGTAAAATGCTATGCCCAAGATTACCATCCGAGTGCCGTCGGTGGGGTGGTTCAAATAGCTTTGGCTATCACCTCATTTAGTCCGATCTTGATGGTCAAGTGGATTAAGGCGTCTTGTACATACCAGTTGCGTTGCTCCTGGGAGTATGGGTTCGAGTCACTTCTGGGGTGTGAGTTTTCAGTTGCATATTGTCCTGGGGACCATTCAGGCTTGTTCGCATTTGTGTTCCTCACATGTGCCCCAAAGAATGAGGTGATTTGGTAAAATGCTATGCCCAAGATTACCATCCGAGTGCCGGCGGTGGGGTACCTTGAGGCTACCTTGAGGTGCTTCCGGGGCTTAGTGTCCCCGCGGCCCGGTCGTCGACCAGGCCTCCTGGTTGCTGGACTGATCAACCAGGCTGTTAGACGCGGCTGCTCGCAGCCTGACGTATGAGTCACAGCCTGGTTGATCAGGTATCCTTTGGAGGTGCTTATCCAGTTCTCTCTTGAACACTGTGAGGGGTTTGCCAGTTATGCCCCTTATGTGTAGTGGAAGCGTGTTGAACAGTCTCGGGCCTCTGATGTTGATAGAGTTCTCTCTCAGAGTACCTGTTGCACCTCTGCTTTTCAACGGGGGTATTCTGCACATCCTGCCATGTCTTCTGGTCTCATGTGGTGTTATTTCTGTGTGCAGGTTTGGGACCAGCCCCTCAATTATTTTCCACGTGTAAATTATTATGTATCTCTCCCGCCTGCGCTCAAGGGAGTACAGATTTAGGCTCTTTAGTCGGTCCCAGTAATTTAGATGTTTTACTGAATGGATTCTAGCAGTAAAGGATCTCTGCACGCTCTCTAGGTCAGCAATTTCTCCAGCTTTGAAAGGGGCTGTCATTGTGCAGCAGTACTCCACTCTAGATAGCACAAGCGTTTTGAAAAGTATCATCATCGGTATAGCATCTCTAGTGTGAAAAGTTCTTGTTATCCAACCTGTCATTTTTCTTGCAGTTGTGACGGCTACTTTATTGTGTTCTTTAAAGGTAAGGTCTTCCGACATGAGTACACCCAGGTCCTTTACATTGCCTTTTCGTTCTATGTTATGATTTGCCTGTGTTTTGTACGTGGTTCCTGTTTTTATGTTTTCAATTTTTCCGTAGCGCATGAGCTGAAACTTATCCTCGTTGAATACCATATTATTTTCTGTAGCCCATAGAAAGACCTGATCTACATCTGATTGGAGGTTTGCCGTGTCCTCTATGTTGCCAACTCTCATGAAAATCCTAGTGTCATCTGCAAAGGATGATACAGTGCTATAGGTTGTGTTCTGGTCTATGTCCGATATGAGGATGAGAAAAAGTACTGGAGCAAGCACAGTACCCTGGGGGACTGAGCTCTTCACGGTTGATGGGCTGGATTTTATTTTGTTGACTATTACACATTGGGTTCTGTCAGTCAGGAAATTGTAGATCCATCTGCCTATTTTCCCGGTAATTCCTTTTGAACGCATTTTATGTGCAATAACACCATGGTCACATTTATCAAAAGCTTTTGCGAAATCTGTGTAAATTACATCAGCATTTTGTTTGTCTTCCATAGCATCTAATGCCATATCATAGTGGTCCAGCAACTGCGACAGGCAAGAGCGCCCTGTTCTGAAACCATGTTGTCCGGGGTTATGGAGATGCTGTGATTCCATGTATTTTGTGATCTTACTTCTTAGCACTCTCTCAAAAATTTTTATGATGTGCGATGTTAGTGCTATCGGTCTGTAATTTTTTGCCTCTGCCTTATTTCCTCCTTTATGGAGTGGTGCTATCTCTGCTGTTTTTAGTATGTCAGGGATAACGCCAGTATCTAGGCTTTGTCTCCACAGAATGTGAAGGGCCTGCGATAGTGGTTTTTTACAGTTCTTGATGAATATGGAGTTCCAAGAATCCGGGCCTGGTGCAGAGTGCATAGGCATACTGTTTATGGCTTCTTCAAAATCTAGTGGGGATAGGGCGACGTCTGATATGTGATTTGATGTTGGTATCATATCCATGAAAAATTCATTTGGGTTATCAATCTTTAGTGCATTTAATGGCTCACTGAAAACAGAGTCGTACTGCTTCCTCAGTAACTCGCTCATTTCTTTGTTGTCATCTGTGAAAGTTCCATCTCCCTTTCGCAGGGGCCCGATACTAGATGTGGTTTTTGATCTTGATTTTGCATAGGAGAAAAAATATTTCGGATTTCTCTCTATTTCACTGATGGCCTTTTGCTCTCTTTGCCTCTCCTGGGTTTTGTATAATTCTTGTAGCTTGAGTTCAATTGTTTCTATTTCTCTACCTAACCTTCTTCGCCGTTCTTGAGATAGGGTGCGACTCTCAAGTTGTTCCGCGATTCGTTTTCTTCGCCTATATAAGGAACGACGTTCCCGTTCCAATCTGCATCTCTTTCTCTTTTTTCTTAGGGGTATGCGGTTTGAACATATTTCTAGTGCTACTGAGCTTATTTTTTCCAGGCACTGGTTCAAGTTTGCATTTCCTAGCTGTTCTTCCCAGTTTATTTCTGTGAAGTCCTGGTTTATTTGCTCCCAGTTTATCCGTTTATTATTGAAGTTGAATTTGCTGAAATCTCCTCCACCGGGAATCTGGACTGGTTTTGGAGGTCCATTCCCCATGGTTGTCAGTACCTCAATTAAGTTGTGATCTGAGTAACAGGTATTTGTAATCATTATGTTCCCGATCAACTCATCATTATTAGTGAAAATGAGGTCCAGCGTGTTCTCCTTCCTAGTTGGATCTACTATTTGCTGGTTTAAGGCAAACCTATCGCACATCCGTAGCAGGTCATTTGCATGTGCCTGCTCATTTAGGCTACTTCCTGGTATTCTTTCTGATATTACTGTATTAGCCAGGTGCTTCCATTTCAGGTGCCGTAGGTTGAAGTCCCCAAGCAGGATGATGTTCGGAGCTGGATTTGTGAGGTTTTCCAAGCAGTGCTCTATTTTCATTAGTTGGTCTTTAAACTGCTGAGGGTTTGCCTCCGGTGACTTATATACAAGGACAACAACCCACTTATATACAAGGACAACAACTTGTGGGTGGTTCAAATAGCTTCGGCTATCACCTCATTTTGTCCGGTCGTGATGGTCAAGTGGATTAAGGCGTCTTGTACATACCAGTTGCGTTGCTCCTGGGAGTATGGGTTCGAGTCACTTCTGGGGTGTGAGTTTTCAGTTGCATATTGTCCTGGGGACCATTCAGGCTTGTTCGCATTTGTGTTCCTCAAGTGTGTCCCAAAGAATGAGGTGATTTGGTAAAATGCTATGCCCAAGATTATCATCCGAGTGCCGGCGGTGGGGTGGTTCAAATAGCTTTGGCTATCACCTCATTTAGTCCAATCTTGATGGTCAAGTGGATTAAGGCGTCTTGTACATACCAGTTGCGTTGCTCCTGGGAGTATGGATTCGAGTCACTTCTGGGGTGTGAGTTTTCAGTTGCATATTGTCCTGGGGACCATTCAGGCTTGTTCGCATTTGTGTTCCTCACGTGTGCCCCAAAGAATGAGGTGATTTGGTAAAATGCTATGCCCAAGATTACCATCCGAGTGCCGGCGGTGGGGTGGTTCAAATAGCTTCGGGTATCACCTCATTTTGTCTGGTCGTGATGGTCAAGTGGATTAAGGCGTCTTGTACATACCAGTTGCGTTGCTCCTGGGAGTATGGGTTCGAGTCACTTCTGGGGTGTGAGTTTTCAGTTGCATATTGTCCTGGGGACCATTCAGGCTTGTTCGCATTTGTGTTCCTCATGTGTGCCCCAATAAATGAGGTGATTTGGTAAAATGCTATGCCCAAGATTACCATCCGAGTGCCGGCGGTGGGGTGGTTCAAATAGCTTCGGCTATCACCTCATTTTGTCCGGTCGTGATGGTCAAGTGGATTAAGGCGTCTTGTACATACCACTTGCGTTGCTCCTGGGAGTATGGGTTCGAGTCACTTCTGGGGTGTGAGTTTTCAGTTGCATATTGTCCTGGGGACCATTCAGGCTTGTTCGCATTTGTGTTCCTCACGTGTGCCCCAAAGAATGAGGTGATTTGGTAAAATGCTATGCCCAAGATTACCATCCGAGTGCCGTCGGTGGGGTGGTTCAAATAGCTTTGGCTATCACCTCATTTAGTCCGATCTTGATGGTCAAGTGGATTAAGGCGTCTTGTACATACCAGTTGCGTTGCTCCTGGGAGTATGGGTTCGAGTCACTTCTGGGGTGTGAGTTTTCAGTTGCATATTGTCCAGGGGACCATTCAGGCTTGTTCGCATTTGTGTTCCTCACGTGTGCCCCAAAGAATGAGGTGATTTGGTAAAATGCTATGCCCAAGATTACCATCCGAGTGCCGGCGGTGGGGTGGTTCAAATAGCTTCGGCTATCACCTCATTTTGTCCGGTCGTGATGGTCAAGTGGATTAAGGCGTCTTGTACATACCAGTTGCGTTGCTCCTGGGAGTATGGGTTCGAGTCACTTCTGGGGTGTGAGTTTTCAGTTGTATATTGTCCTGGGGACCATTCAGGCTTGTTCGCATTTGTGTTCCTCACGTGTGCCCCAAAGAATGAGGTGATTTTGTAAAATGCTATGCCCAAGATTACCATCCGAGTGCCGGCGGTGGGGTGGTTTAAATAGCTTCGGCTATCACCTCATTTTGTCCGGTCGTGATGGTCAAGTGGATTAAGGCGTCTTGTACATACCAGTTGCGTTGCTCCTGGGAGTATGGGTTCGAGTCACTTCTGGGGTGTGAGTTTTCAGTTGCATATTGTCCTGGGGACAATTCAGGCTTGTTCGCATTTGTGTTCCTCACGTGTACCCCAAAGAATGAGGTGATTTGGTAAAATGCTATGCCCAAGATTACCATCCAAGTGCCGGCAGTGGGGTGGTTCAAATAGCTTCGGCTATCACCTCATTTTGTCCGGTCAAGATGGTCAAGTGGATTAAGGTGTCTTGTACATACCAGTTGCGTTGCTCCTGGGAGTATGAGTTCGAGTCACTTCTGGGGTGTGAGTTTTCAGTTGCATATTGTCCTGGGGACCATTCAGGCTTGTTCGCATTTGTGTTCCTCACGTGTGCCCCAAAGAATGAGGTGATTTGGTAAAATGCTATGCCCAAGATTACCATCCGAGTGCCGGCGATGGGGTGGTTCAAATAGCTTCGGCTATCACCTTATTTTGTCCGGTCATGATGGTCAAGTGGATTAAGGCGTCTTGTACATACCAGTTGCGTTGCTCCTGGGAGTATGGGTTCGAGTCACTTCTGGGGTGTGAGTTTTCAGTTGCATATTGTCCTGGGGACCATTCAGGCTTGTTCGCATTTGTGTTCCTCACGTGTGCCCCAAAGAATGAGGTGATTTGGTAAAATGCTATGCCCAAGATTACCATCCGAGTGCCGGCGGTGGGGTGGTTCAAGTTGCTTCGGCTATCACCTCATTTTGTCCGGTCGTGATAGGTCAAGTGGATTAAGGCGTCTTGTACATACCAGTTGCGTTGTTCCTGGGAGTATGAGTTCGAGTCACTTCTGGGGTGTGAGTTTTCAGTTGCATATTGTCCTGGGGACCATTCAGGCTTGTTCGCATTTGTGTTCCTCACGTGTACCCCAAAGAATGAGGTGATTTGGTAAAATGCTATGCCCAAGATTACCATCCGAGTGCCGGCGGTGGGGTGGTTCAAATAGCTTCGGCTATCACCTCATTTTGTCCGGTCGTGATGGTCAAGTGGATTAAGGCGTCTTGTACATACCAGTTGCGTTGCTCCTGGGAGTATGGGTTCGAGTCACTTCTGGGGTGTGAGTTTTCAGTTGCATATTGTCCTGGGGACCATTCAGGCTTGTTCGCATTTGTGTTCCTCACGTGTGCCCCAAAGAATGAGGTGATTTGGTAAAATGCTATGCCCAAGATTACCATCCGAGTTCTGGCGGTGGGGTGGTTCAAATAGCTTTGGCTATCACCTCATTTTGTCCGATCTTGATGGTCAAGTGGATTAAGGCGTCTTGTACATACCAGTTGCGTTGCTCCTGGGAGTATGGGTTCGAGTCACTTCTGGGGTGTGAGTTTTCAGTTGCATATTGTCCTGGGGACCATTCAGGCTTGTTCGCATTTGTGTTCCTCACGTGTGCCCCAAAGAATGAGGTGATTTGGTAAAATGCTATGCCCAAGATTACCATCCGAGTGCGGCGGTGGGGTGGTTCAAATAGCTTCGTCTATCACCTCATTTTGTCCGGTCGTGATGGTCAAGTGGATTAAGGTGTCTTGTACATACCAGTTGCGTTGTTCCTGGGAGTATGAGTTCGAGTCACTTCTGGGGTGTGAGTTTTCAGTTGCATATTGTCCTGGGGACCATTCAGGCTTGTTCGCATTTGTGTTCCTCATGTGTGCCCCAATAAATGAGGTGATTTGGTAAAATGCTATGCCCAAGATTACCATCCGAGTGCCGGCGGTGGGGTGGTTCAAATAGCTTCGGCTATCACCTCATTTTGTCCGGTCGTGATGGTCAAGTGGATTAAGGCGTCTTGTACATACCACTTGCGTTGCTCCTGGGAGTATGGGTTCGAGTCACTTCTGGGGTGTGAGTTTTCAGTTGCATATTGTCCTGGGGACCTGTCAGGCTTGTTCGCATTTGTGTTCCTCACGTGTGCCCCAAAGAATGAGGTGATTTGGTAAAATGCTATGCCCAAGATTACCATCCGAGTGCCGTCGGTGGGGTGGTTCAAATAGCTTTGGCTATCACCTCATTTAGTCCGATCTTGATGGTCAAGTGGATTAAGGCGTCTTGTACATACCAGTTGCGTTGCTCCTGGGAGTATGGGTTCGAGTCACTTCTGGGGTGTGAGTTTTCAGTTGCATATTGTCCTGGGGACCATTCAGGCTTGTTCGCATTTGTGTTCCTCACATGTGCCCCAAAGAATGAGGTGATTTGGTAAAATGCTATGCCCAAGATTACCATCCGAGTGCCGGCGGTGGGGTGGTTCAAATAGCTTCGGCTATCACCTCATTTTGTCCGGTCGTGATGGTCAAGTGGATTAAGGCGTCTTGTACATACCAGTTGCGTTGCTCCTGGGAGTATGGGTTCGAGTCACTTCTGGGGTGTGAGTTTTCAGTTGCATATTGTCCTGGGGACCATTCAGGCTTGTTCGCATTTGTGTTCCTCACGTGTGCCCCAAAGAATGAGGTGATTTGGTAAAATGCTATGCCCAAGATTACCATCCGAGTGCCGGCGGTGGGGTGGTTCAAATAGCTTCGGCTATCACCTCATTTTGTCCGGTCGTGATGGTCAAGTGGATTAAGGCGTCTTGTACATACCAGTTGCGTTGCTCCTGGGAGTATGGGTTCGAGTCACTTCTGGGGTGTGAGTTTTCAGTTGCATATTGTCCTGGGGACCATTCAGGCTTGTTCGCATTTGTGTTCCTCACGTGTGCCCCAAAGAATGAGGTGATTTGGTAAAATGCTATGCCCAAGATTACCATCCGAGTGCTGGCGGTGGGGTGGTTCAAATAGCTTCGGCTATCACCTCATTTTGTCCGATCTTGATGGTCAAGTGGATTAAGGCGTCTTGTACATACCAGTTGCGTTGTTTCTGGGAGTATGAGTTCGAGTCACTTCTGGGGTGTGAGTTTTCAGTTGCATATTGTCCTGGGGACCATTCAGGCTTGTTCGCATTTGTGTTCCTCACGTGTACCCCAAAGAATGAGGTGATTTGGTAAAATGCTATGCCCAAGATTACCATCCGAGTGCCGGCGGTGGGGTGGTTCAAATAGCTTCGGCTATCACCTCATTTTGTCCGGTCATGATGGTCAAGTGGATTAAGGCGTCTTGTACATACCAGTTGCGTTGCTCCTGGGAGTATGGGTTCGAGTCACTTCTGGGGTGTGAGTTTTCAGTTGCATATTGTCCTGGGGACCATTCAGGCTTGTTCGCATTTGTGTTCCTCACGTGTGCCCCAAAGAATGAGGTGATTTGGTAAAATGCTATGCCCAAGATTACCATCCGAGTGCCGGCGGTGGGGTGGTTCAAATAGCTTCGGCTATCACCTCATTTTGTCCGGTCAGTGATGGTCAAGTGGATTAAGGCGTCTTGTACATACCAGTTGCGTTGCTCCTGGGAGTATGAGTTCGAGTCACTTCTGGGGTGTGAGTTTTCAGTTGCATATTGTCCTGGGGACCATTCAGGCTTGTTCGCATTTGTGTTCCTCACGTGTGCCCCAAAGAATGAGGTGATTTGGTAAAATGCTATGCCCAAGATTACCATCCGAGTGCCGGCGGTGGGGTGGTTCAAATAGCTTCGGCTATCACCTCATTTTGTCCGGTCATGATGGTCAAGTGGATTAAGGCGTCTTGTACATACCAGTTGCGTTGCTCCTGGGAGTATGGGTTCGAGTCACTTCTGGGGTGTGAGTTTTCAGTTGCATATTGTCCTGGGGACCATTCAGGCTTGTTCGCATTTGTGTTCCTCACGTGTGCCCCAAAGAATGAGGTGATTTGGTAAAATGCTATGCCCAAGATTACCATCCGAGTGCCGGCGGTGGGGTGGTTCAAATAGCTTCGGCTATCACCTCATTTTGTCCGGTCGTGATGGTCAAGTGGATTAAGGCGTCTTGTACATACCAGTTGCGTTGCTCCTGGGAGTATGGGTTCGAGTCACTTCTGGGGTGTGAGTTTTCAGTTGCATATTGTCCTGGGGACCATTCAGGCTTGTTCGCATTTGTGTTCCTCACGTGTGCCCCAAAGAATGAGGTGATTTGGTAAAATGCTATGCCCAAGATTACCATCCGAGTGCCGGCGGTGGGGTGGTTCAAATAGCTTCGGCTATCACCTCATTTTGTCCGGTCGTGATGGTCAAGTGGATTAAGGCGTCTTGTACATACCAGTTGCGTTGCTCCTGGGAGTATGGGTTCGAGTCACTTCTGGGGTGTGAGTTTTCAGTTGCATATTGTCCTGGGGACCATTCAGGCTTGTTCGCATTTGTGTTCCTCACGTGTGCCCCAAAGAATGAGGTGATTTGGTAAAATGCTATGCCCAAGATTACCATCCGAGTGCCGGCGGTGGGGTGGTTCAAATAGCTTCGGCTATCACCTCATTTTGTCCGGTCGTGATGGTCAAGTGGATTAAGGCGTCTTGTACATACCAGTTGCGTTGCTCCTGGGAGTATGGGTTCGAGTCACTTCTGGGGTGTGAGTTTTCAGTTGCATATTGTCCTGGGGACCATTCAGGCTTGTTCGCATTTGTGTTCCTCACGTGTGCCCCAAAGAATGAGGTGATTTGGTAAAATGCTATGCCCAAGATTACCATCCGAGTGCCGGCGGTGGGGTGGTTCAAATAGCTTCGGCTATCACCTCATTTTGTCCGGTCGTGATGGTCAAGTGGATTAAGGCGTCTTGTACATACCAGTTGCGTTGTTCCTGGGAGTATGAGTTCGAGTCACTTCTGGGGTGTGAGTTTTCAGTTGCATATTGTCCTGGGGACCATTCAGGCTTGTTCGCATTTGTGTTCCTCACGTGTACCCCAAAGAATGAGGTGATTTGGTAAAATGCTATGCCCAAGATTACCATCCAAGTGCCGGCGGTGGGGTGGTTCAAATAGCTTCGGCTATCACCTCATTTTGTCCGGTCATGATGGTCAAGTGGATTAAGGCGTCTTGTACATACCAGTTGCGTTGCTCCTGGGAGTATGGGTTCGAGTCACTTCTGGGGTGTGAGTTTTCAGTTGCATATTGTCCTGGAAACCATTCAGGCTTGTTCGCATTTGTGTTCCTCACGTGTGCCCCAAAGAATGAGGTGATTTGGTAAAATGCTATGCCCAAGATTACCATCCGAGTGCCGGCGGTGGGGTGGTTCAAATAGCTTCGGCTATCACCTCATTTTGTCCGGTCATGATGGTCAAGTGGATTAAGGTGTCTTGTACATACCAGTTGCGTTGCTCCTGGGAGTATGAGTTCGAGTCACTTCTGGGGTGTGAGTTTTCAGTTGCATATTGTCCTGGGGACCATTCAGGCTTGTTCGCATTTGTGTTCCTCACGTGTGCCCCAAAGAATGAGGTGATTTGGTAAAATGCTATGCCCAAGATTACCATCCGAGTGCCGGCGATGGGGTGGTTCAAATAGCTTCGGCTATCACCTTATTTTGTCCGGTCATGATGGTCAAGTGGATTAAGGCGTCTTGTACATACCAGTTGCGTTGCTCCTGGGAGTATGGGTTCGAGTCACTTCTGGGGTGTGAGTTTTCAGTTGCATATTGTCCTGGGGACCATTCAGGCTTGTTCGCATTTGTGTTCCTCACGTGTGCCCCAAAGAATGAGGTGATTTGGTAAAATGCTATGCCCAAGATTACCATCCGAGTGCCGGCGGTGGGGTGGTTCAAGTTGCTTCGGCTATCACCTCATTTTGTCCGGTCGTGATGGTCAAGTGGATTAAGGCGTCTTGTACATACCAGTTGCGTTGTTCCTGGGAGTATGAGTTCGAGTCACTTCTGGGGTGTGAGTTTTCAGTTGCATATTGTCCTGGGGACCATTCAGGCTTGTTCGCATTTGTGTTCCTCACGTGTACCCCAAAGAATGAGGTGATTTGGTAAAATGCTATGCCCAAGATTACCATCCGAGTGCCGGCGGTGGGGTGGTTCAAATAGCTTCGGCTATCACCTCATTTTGTCCGGTCGTGATGGTCAAGTGGATTAAGGCGTCTTGTACATACCAGTTGCGTTGCTCCTGGGAGTATGGGTTCGAGTCACTTCTGGGGTGTGAGTTTTCAGTTGCATATTGTCCTGGGGACCATTCAGGCTTGTTCGCATTTGTGTTCCTCACGTGTGCCCCAAAGAATGAGGTGATTTGGTAAAATGCTATGCCCAAGATTACCATCCGAGTTCCGGCGGTGGGGTGGTTCAAATAGCTTTGGCTATCACCTCATTTTGTCCGATCTTGATGGTCAAGTGGATTAAGGCGTCTTGTACATACCAGTTGCGTTGCTCCTGGGAGTATGGGTTCGAGTCACTTCTGGGGTGTGAGTTTTCAGTTGCATATTGTCCTGGGGACCATTCAGGCTTGTTCGCATTTGTGTTCCTCACGTGTGCCCCAAAGAATGAGGTGATTTGGTAAAATGCTATGCCCAAGATTACCATCCGAGTGCCGGCGGTGGGGTGGTTCAAATAGCTTCGGCTATCACCTCATTTTGTCCGGTCGTGATGGTCAAGTGGATTAAGGCGTCTTGTACATACCAGTTGCGTTGTTCCTGGGAGTATGAGTTCGAGTCACTTCTGGGGTGTGAGTTTTCAGTTGCATATTGTCCTGGGGACCATTCAGGCTTGTTCGCATTTGTGTTCCTCACGTGTACCCCAAAGAATGAGGTGATTTGGTAAAATGCTATGCCCAAGATTACCATCCGAGTGCCGGCGGTGGGGTGGTTCAAATAGCTTCGGCTATCACCTCATTTTGTCCGGTCGTGATGGTCAAGTGGATTAAGGCGTCTTGTACATACCAGTTGCGTTGCTCCTGGGAGTATGGGTTCGAGTCACTTCTGGGGTGTGAGTTTTCAGTTGCATATTGTCCTGGGGACCATTCAGGCTTGTTCGCATTTGTGTTCCTCACGTGTGCCCCAAAGAATGAGGTGATTTGGTAAAATGCTATGCCCAAGATTACCATCCGAGTTCCGGCGGTGGGGTGGTTCAAATAGCTTTGGCTATCACCTCATTTTGTCCTGATCTTGATGGTCAAGTGGATTAAGGCGTCTTGTACATACCAGTTGCGTTGCTCCTGGGAGTATGGGTTCGAGTCACTTCTGGGGTGTGAGTTTTCAGTTGCATATTGTCCTGGGGACCATTCAGGCTTGTTCGCATTTGTGTTCCTCACGTGTGCCCCAAAGAATGAGGTGATTTGGTAAAATGCTATGCCCAAGATTACCATCCGAGTGCCGGCGGTGGGGTGGTTCAAATAGCTTCGTCTATCACCTCATTTTGTCCGGTCGTGATGGTCAAGTGGATTAAGGCGTCTTGTACATACCAGTTGCGTTGTTCCTGGGAGTATGAGTTCGAGTCACTTCTGGGGTGTGAGTTTTCAGTTGCATATTGTCCTGGGGACCATTCAGGCTTGTTCGCATTTGTGTTCCTCACGTGTACCCCAAAGAATGAGGTGATTTGGTAAAATGCTATGCCCAAGATTACCATCCGAGTGCCGGCGGTGGGGTGGTTCAAATAGCTTCGGCTATCACCTCATTTTGTCCGGTCATGATGGTCAAGTGGATTAAGGCGTCTTGTACATACCAGTTGCGTTGCTCCTGGGAGTATGGGTTCGAGTCACTTCTGGGGTGTGAGTTTTCAGTTGCATATTGTCCTGGGGACCATTCAGGCTTGTTCGCATTTGTGTTCCTCACGTGTGCCCCAAAGAATGAGGTGATTTGGTAAAATGCTATGCCCAAGATTACCATCCGAGTGCCGGCGGTGGGGTGGTTCAAATAGCTTCGGCTATCACCTCATTTTGTCCGGTCGTGATGGTCAAGTGGATTAAGGCGTCTTGTACATACCAGTTGCGTTGCTCCTGGGAGTATGGGTTCGAGTCACTTCTGGGGTGTGAGTTTTCAGTTGCATATTGTCCTGGGGACCATTCAGGCTTGTTCGCATTTGTGTTCCTCATGTGTGCCCCAAAGAATGAGGTGATTTGGTAAAATGCTATGCCCAAGATTACCATCCGAGTGCCGGCGGTGGGGTGGTTCAAATAGCTTTGGCTATCACCTCATTTAGTCCGATCTTGATGGTCAAGTGGATTAAGGCGTCTTGTACATACCAGTTGCGTTGCTCCTGGGAGTATGGGTTCGAGTCACTTCTGGGGTGTGAGTTTTCAGTTGCATATTGTCCTGGGGACCATTCAGGCTTGTTCGCATTTGTGTTCCTCACGTGTGCCCCAAAGAATGAGGTGATTTGGTAAAATGCTATGCCCAAGATTACCATCCGAGTGCCGGCGGTGGGGTGGTTCAAATAGCTTCGGCTATCACCTCATTTTGTCCGGTCGTGATGGTCAAGTGGATTAAGGCGTCTTGTACATACCAGTTGCGTTGCTCCTGGGAGTATGGGTTCGAGTCACTTCTGGGGTGTGAGTTTTCAGTTGCATATTGTCCTGGGGACCATTCAGGCTTGTTCGCATTTGTGTTCCTCACGTGTGCCCCAAAGAATGAGGTGATTTGGTAAAATGCTATGCCCAAGATTACCATCCGAGTGCCGGCGGTGGGGTGGTTCAAGTTAGCTTCGGCTATCACCTCATTTTGTCCGGTCGTGATGGTCAAGTGGATTAAGGCGTCTTGTACATACCAGTTGCGTTGTTCCTGGGAGTATGAGTTCGAGTCACTTCTGGGGTGTGAGTTTTCAGTTGCATATTGTCCTGGGGACCATTCAGGCTTGTTCGCATTTGTGTTCCTCACGTGTACCCCAAAGAATGAGGTGATTTGGTAAAATGCTATGCCTAAGATTACCATCCGAGTGCCGGCGGTGGGGTGGTTCAAATAGCTTCGGCTATCACCTCATTTTGTCCGGTCGTGATGGTCAAGTGGATTAAGGCGTCTTGTACATACCAGTTGCGTTGCTCCTGGGAGTATGGGTTCGAGTCACTTCTGGGGTGTGAGTTTTCAGTTGCATATTGTCCTGGGGACCATTCAGGCTTGTTCGCATTTGTGTTCCTCACGTGTGCCCCAAAGAATGAGGTGATTTGGTAAAATGCTATGCCCAAGATTACCATCCGAGTTCCGGCGGTGGGGTGGTTCAAATAGCTTTGGCTATCACCTCATTTTGTCCGATCTTGATGGTCAAGTGGATTAAGGCGTCTTGTACATACCAGTTGCGTTGCTCCTGGGAGTATGGGTTCGAGTCACTTCTGGGGTGTGAGTTTTCAGTTGCATATTGTCCTGGGGACCATTCAGGCTTGTTCGCATTTGTGTTCCTCACGTGTGCCCCAAAGAATGAGGTGATTTGGTAAAATGCTATGCCCAAGATTACCATCCGAGTGCCGGCGGTGGGGTGGTTCAAGTTAGCTTCGGCTATCACCTCATTTTGTCCGGTCGTGATGGTCAAGTGGATTAAGGCGTCTTGTACATACCAGTTGCGTTGTTCCTGGGAGTATGAGTTCGAGTCACTTCTGGGGTGTGAGTTTTCAGTTGCATATTGTCCTGGGGACCATTCAGGCTTGTTCGCATTTGTGTTCCTCACGTGTACCCCAAAGAATGAGGTGATTTGGTAAAATGCTATGCCTAAGATTACCATCCGAGTGCCGGCGGTGGGGTGGTTCAAATAGCTTCGGCTATCACCTCATTTTGTCCGGTCGTGATGGTCAAGTGGATTAAGGCGTCTTGTACATACCAGTTGCGTTGCTCCTGGGAGTATGGGTTCGAGTCACTTCTGGGGTGTGAGTTTTCAGTTGCATATTGTCCTGGGGACCATTCAGGCTTGTTCGCATTTGTGTTCCTCACGTGTGCCCCAAAGAATGAGGTGATTTGGTAAAATGCTATGCCCAAGATTACCATCCGAGTTCCGGCGGTGGGGTGGTTCAAATAGCTTTGGCTATCACCTCATTTTGTCCTGATCTTGATGGTCAAGTGGATTAAGGCGTCTTGTACATACCAGTTGCGTTGCTCCTGGGAGTATGGGTTCGAGTCACTTCTGGGGTGTGAGTTTTCAGTTGCATATTGTCCTGGGGACCATTCAGGCTTGTTCGCATTTGTGTTCCTCACGTGTGCCCCAAAGAATGAGGTGATTTGGTAAAATGCTATGCCCAAGATTACCATCCGAGTGCGGCGGTGGGGTGGTTCAAATAGCTTCGTCTATCACCTCATTTTGTCCGGTCGTGATGGTCAAGTGGATTAAGGCGTCTTGTACATACCAGTTGCGTTGTTCCTGGGAGTATGAGTTCGAGTCACTTCTGGGGTGTGAGTTTTCAGTTGCATATTGTCCTGGGGACCATTCAGGCTTGTTCGCATTTGTGTTCCTCACGTGTACCCCAAAGAATGAGGTGATTTGGTAAAATGCTATGCCCAAGATTACCATCCGAGTGCCGGCGGTGGGGTGGTTCAAATAGCTTCGGCTATCACCTCATTTTGTCCGGTCATGATGGTCAAGTGGATTAAGGCGTCTTGTACATACCAGTTGCGTTGCTCCTGGGAGTATGGGTTCGAGTCACTTCTGGGGTGTGAGTTTTCAGTTGCATATTGTCCTGGGGACCATTCAGGCTTGTTCGCATTTGTGTTCCTCACGTGTGCCCCAAAGAATGAGGTGATTTGGTAAAATGCTATGCCCAAGATTACCATCCGAGTGCCGGCGGTGGGGTGGTTCAAATAGCTTCGGCTATCACCTCATTTTGTCCGGTCGTGATGGTCAAGTGGATTAAGGCGTCTTGTACATACCAGTTGCGTTGCTCCTGGGAGTATGGGTTCGAGTCACTTCTGGGGTGTGAGTTTTCAGTTGCATATTGTCCTGGGGACCATTCAGGCTTGTTCGCATTTGTGTTCCTCACGTGTGCCCCAAAGAATGAGGTGATTTGGTAAAATGCTATGCCCAAGATTACCATCCGAGTGCCGGCGGTGGGGTGGTTCAAATAGCTTTGGCTATCACCTCATTTAGTCCGATCTTGATGGTCAAGTGGATTAAGGCGTCTTGTACATACCAGTTCGTTGCTCCTGGGAGTATGGGTTCGAGTCACTTTTGGGGTGTGAGTTTTCAGTTGCATATTGTCCTGGGGACCATTCAGGCTTGTTCGCATTTGTGTTCCTCACGTGTGCCCCAAAGAATGAGGTGATTTGGTAAAATGCTATGCCCAAGATTACCATCCGAGTGCCGGCGGTGGGGTGGTTCAAATAGCTTCGGCTATCACCTCATTTTGTCCGATCGTGATGGTCAAGTGGATTAAGGCGTCTTGTACATACCAGTTGCGTTGCTCCTGGGAGTATGGGTTCGAGTCACTTCTGGGGTGTGAGTTTTCAGTTGCATATTGTCCTGGGGACCATTCAGGCTTGTTCGCATTTGTGTTCCTCACGTGTGCCCCAAAGAATGAGGTGATTTGGTAAAATGCTATGCCCAAGATTACCATCCGAGTGCCGGCGGTAGGGTGGTTCAAATAGCTTCGGCTATCACCTCATTTTGTCCGGTCGTGATGGTCAAGTGGATTAAGGCGTCTTGTACATACCAGTTGCGTTGTTCCTGGGAGTATGAGTTCGAGTCACTTCTGGGGTGTGAGTTTTCAGTTGCATATTGTCCTGGGGACCATTCAGGCTTGTTCGCATTTGTGTTCCTCACGTGTACCCCAAAGAATGAGGTGATTTGGTAAAATGCTATGCCCAAGATTACCATCCGAGTGCCGGCGGTGGGGTGGTTCAAATAGCTTCGGCTATCACCTCATTTTGTCCGGTCATGATGGTCAAGTGGATTAAGGCGTCTTGTACATACCAGTTGCGTTGTTCCTGGGAGTATGAGTTCGAGTCACTTCTGGGGTGTGAGTTTTCAGTTGCATATTGTCCTGGGGACCATTCAGGCTTGTTCGCATTTGTGTTCCTCACGTGTACCCCAAAGAATGAGGTGATTTGGTAAAATGCTATGCCCAAGATTACCATCCGAGTGCCGGCGGTGGGGTGGTTCAAATAGCTTCGGCTATCACCTCATTTTGTCCGGTCATGATGGTCAAGTGGATTAAGGCGTCTTGTACATACCAGTTGCGTTGCTCCTGGGAGTATGGGTTCGAGTCACTTCTGGGGTGTGAGTTTTCAGTTGCATATTGTCCTGGGGACCATTCAGGCTTGTTCGCATTTGTGTTCCTCACGTGTGCCCCAAAGAATGAGGTGATTTGGTAAAATGCTATGCCCAAGATTACCATCCGAGTGCCGGCGGTGGGGTGGTTCAAATAGCTTCGGCTATCACCTCATTTTGTCCGGTCGTGATGGTCAAGTGGATTAAGGCGTCTTGTACATACCAGTTGCGTTGCTCCTGGGAGTATGGGTTCGAGTCACTTCTGGGGTGTGAGTTTTCAGTTGCATATTGTCCTGGGGACCATTCAGGCTTGTTCGCATTTGTGTTCCTCACGTGTGCCCCAAAGAATGAGGTGATTTGGTAAAATGCTATGCCCAAGATTACCATCCGAGTGCCGGCGGTGGGGTGGTTCAAATAGCTTTGGCTATCACCTCATTTAGTCCGATCTTGATGGTCAAGTGGATTAAGGCGTCTTGTACATACCAGTTGCGTTGCTCCTGGGAGTATGGGTTCGAGTCACTTCTGGGGTGTGAGTTTTCAGTTGCATATTGTCCTGGGGACCATTCAGGCTTGTTCGCATTTGTGTTCCTCACGTGTGCCCCAAAGAATGAGGTGATTTGGTAAAATGCTATGCCCAAGATTACCATCCGAGTGCCGGCGGTGGGGTGGTTCAAATAGCTTTGGCTATCACCTCATTTTGTCCGATCTTGATGGTCAAGTGGATTAAGGCGTCTTGTACATACCAGTTGCGTTGCTCCTGGGAGTATGGGTTCGAGTCACTTCTGGGGTGTGAGTTTTCAGTTGCATATTGTCCTGGGGACCATTCAGGCTTGTTCGCATTTGTGTTCCTCACGTGTGCCCCAAAGAATGAGGTGATTTGGTAAAATGCTATGCCCAAGATTACCATCCGAGTGCCGGCGGTAGGGTGGTTCAAATAGCTTCGGCTATCACCTCATTTTGTCCGGTCGTGATGGTCAAGTGGATTAAGGCGTCTTGTACATACCAGTTGCGTTGTTCCTGGGAGTATGAGTTCGAGTCACTTCTGGGGTGTGAGTTTTCAGTTGCATATTGTCCTGGGGACCATTCAGGCTTGTTCGCATTTGTGTTCCTCACGTGTACCCCAAAGAATGAGGTGATTTGGTAAAATGCTATGCCCAAGATTACCATCCGAGTGCCGGCGGTGGGGTGGTTCAAATAGCTTCGGCTATCACCTCATTTTGTCCGGTCATGATGGTCAAGTGGATTAAGGCGTCTTGTACATACCAGTTGCGTTGCTCCTGGGAGTATGGGTTCGAGTCACTTCTGGGGTGTGAGTTTTCAGTTGCATATTGTCCTGGGGACCATTCAGGCTTGTTCGCATTTGTGTTCCTCACGTGTGCCCCAAAGAATGAGGTGATTTGGTAAAATGCTATGCCCAAGATTACCATCCGAGTGCCGGCGGTGGGGTGGTTCAAATAGCTTCGGCTATCACCTCATTTTGTCCGGTCGTGATGGTCAAGTGGATTAAGGCGTCTTGTACATACCAGTTGCGTTGCTCCTGGGAGTATGGGTTCGAGTCACTTCTGGGGTGTGAGTTTTCAGTTGCATATTGTCCTGGGGACCATTCAGGCTTGTTCGCATTTGTGTTCCTCACGTGTGCCCAAAGAATGAGGTGATTTGGTAAAATGCTATGCCCAAGATTACCATCCGAGTGCCGGCGGTGGGGTGGTTCAAATAGCTTCGGCTATCACCTCATTTTGTCCGGTCATGATGGTCAAGTGGATTAAGGCGTCTTGTACATACCAGTTGCGTTGCTCCTGGGAGTATGGGTTCGAGTCACTTCTGGGGTGTGAGTTTTCAGTTGCATATTGTCCTGGGGACCATTCAGGCTTGTTCGCATTTGTGTTCCTCACGTGTGCCCCAAAGAATGAGGTGATTTGGTAAAATGCTATGCCCAAGATTACCATCCGAGTGCCGGCGGTGGGGTGGTTCAAATAGCTTCGGCTATCACCTCATTTTGTCCGGTCGTGATGGTCAAGTGGATTAAGGCGTCTTGTACATACCAGTTGCGTTGCTCCTGGGAGTATGGGTTCGAGTCACTTCTGGGGTGTGAGTTTTCAGTTGCATATTGTCCTGGGGACCATTCAGGCTTGTTTGCATTTGTGTTCCTCACGTGTGCCCAAAAGAATGAGGTGATTTGGTAAAATGCTATGCCCAAGATTACCATCCGAGTGCCGGCGGTGGGGTGGTTCAAATAGCTTTGGCTATCACCTCATTTTGTCCGATCTTGATGGTCAAGTGGATTAAGGCAGTCTTGTACATACCAGTTGCGTTGCTCCTGGGAGTATGGGTTCGAGTCACTTCTGGGGTGTGAGTTTTCAGTTGCATATTGTCCTGGGGACCATTCAGGCTTGTTCGCATTTGTGTTCCTCACGTGTGCCCCAAAGAATGAGGTGATTTGGTAAAATGCTATGCCCAAGATTACCATCCGAGTGCCGGCTGTAGGGTGGTTCAAATAGCTTCGGCTATCACCTCATTTTGTCCGGTCGTGATGGTCAAGTGGATTAAGGCGTCTTGTACATACCAGTTGCGTTGTTCCTGGGAGTATGAGTTCGAGTCACTTCTGGGGTGTGAGTTTTCAGTTGCATATTGTCCTGGGGACCATTCAGGCTTGTTCGCATTTGTGTTCCTCACGTGTACCCCAAAGAATGAGGTGATTTGGTAAAATGCTATGCCCAAGATTACCATCCGAGTGCCGGCAGGTGGGGTGGTTCAAATAGCTTCGGCTATCACCTCATTTTGTCCGGTCATGATGGTCAAGTGGATTAAGGCGTCTTGTACATACCAGTTGCGTTGCTCCTGGGAGTATGGGTTCGAGTCACTTCTGGGGTGTGAGTTTTCAGTTGCATATTGTCCTGGGGACCATTCAGGCTTGTTCGCATTTGTGTTCCTCACGTGTGCCCCAAAGAATGAGGTGATTTGGTAAAATGCTATGCCCAAGATTACCATCCGAGTGCCGGCGGTGGGGTGGTTCAAATAGCTTTGGCTATCACCTCATTTTGTCCGGTCGTGATGGTCAAGTGGATTAAGGCGTCTTGTACATACCAGTTGCGTTGCTCCTGGGAGTATGGGTTCGAGTCACTTCTGGGGTGTGAGTTTTCAGTTGCATATTGTCCTGGGGACCATTCAGGCTTGTTCGCATTTGTGTTCCTCACGTGTGCCCCAAAGAATGAGGTGATTTGGTAAAATGCTATGCCCAAGATTACCATCCGAGTGCCGGCGGTGGGGTGGTTCAAATAGCTTCGGCTATCACCTCATTTTGTCCGGTCGTGATGGTCAAGTGGATTAAGGCGTCTTGTACATACCAGTTGCGTTGCTCCTGGGAGTATGGGTTCGAGTCACTTCTGGGGTGTGAGTTTTCAGTTGCATATTGTCCTGGGGACCATTCAGGCTTGTTTGCATTTGTGTTCCTCACGTGTGCCCAAAGAATGAGGTGATTTGGTAAAATGCTATGCCCAAGATTACCATCCGAGTGCCGGCGGTGGGGTGGTTCAAATAGCTTTGGCTATCACCTCATTTTGTCCGATCTTGATGGTCAAGTGGATTAAGGCGTCTTGTACATACCAGTTGCGTTGCTCCTGGGAGTATGGGTTCGAGTCACTTCTGGGGTGTGAGTTTTCAGTTGCATATTGTCCTGGGGACCATTCAGGCTTGTTCGCATTTGTGTTCCTCACGTGTGCCCCAAAGAATGAGGTGATTTGGTAAAATGCTATGCCCAAGATTACCATCCGAGTGCCGGCGGTGGGGTGGTTCAAATAGCTTCGGCTATCACCTCATTTTGTCCGGTCGTGATGGTCAAGTGGATTAAGGCGTCTTGTACATACCAGTTGCGTTGCTCCTGGGAGTATGGGTTCGAGTCACTTCTGGGGTGTGAGTTTTCAGTTGCATATTGTCCTGGGGACCATTCAGGCTTGTTCGCATTTGTGTTCCTCACGTGTGCCCCAAAGAATGAGGTGATTTGGTAAAATGCTATGCCCAAGATTACCATCCGAGTGCCGGCGGTGGGGTGGTTCAAATAGCTTCGGCTATCACCTCATTTTGTCCGGTCGTGATGGTCAAGTGGATTAAGGCGTCTTGTACATACCAGTTGCGTTGCTCCTGGGAGTATGGGTTCGAGTCACTTCTGGGGTGTGAGTTTTCAGTTGCATATTGTCCTGGGGACCATTCAGGCTTGTTTGCATTTGTGTTCCTCACGTGTGCCCAAAAGAATGAGGTGATTTGGTAAAATGCTATGCCCAAGATTACCATCCGAGTGCCGGCGGTGGGGTGGTTCAAATAGCTTTGGCTATCACCTCATTTTGTCCGATCTTGATGGTCAAGTGGATTAAGGCGTCTTGTACATACCAGTTGCGTTGCTCCTGGGAGTATGGGTTCGAGTCACTTCTGGGGTGTGAGTTTTCAGTTGCATATTGTCCTGGGGACCATTCAGGCTTGTTCGCATTTGTGTTCCTCACGTGTGCCCCAAAGAATGAGGTGATTTGGTAAAATGCTATGCCCAAGATTACCATCTGAGTGCCGGCTGTAAGGTGGTTCAAATAGCTTCGGCTATCACCTCATTTTGTCCGGTCGTGATGGTCAAGTGGATTAAGGCGTCTTGTACATACCAGTTGCGTTGTTCCTGGGAGTATGAGTTCGAGTCACTTCTGGGGTGTGAGTTTTCAGTTGCATATTGTCCTGGGGACCATTCAGGCTTGTTCGCATTTGTGTTCCTCACGTGTACCCCAAAGAATGAGGTGATTTGGTAAAATGCTATGCCCAAGATTACCATCCGAGTGCCGGCAGGTGGGGTGGTTCAAATAGCTTCGGCTATCACCTCATTTTGTCCGGTCATGATGGTCAAGTGGATTAAGGCGTCTTGTACATACCAGTTGCGTTGCTCCTGGGAGTATGGGTTCGAGTCACTTCTGGGGTGTGAGTTTTCAGTTGCATATTGTCCTGGGGACCATTCAGGCTTGTTCGCATTTGTGTTTCCTCACGTGTGCCCCAAAGAATGAGGTGATTTGGTAAAATGCTATGCCCAATGATTACCATCCGAGTGCCGGCGGTGGGGTGGTTCAAATAGCTTCGGCTATCACCTCATTTTGTCCGGTCGTGATGGTCAAGTGGATTAAGGCGTCTTGTACATACCAGTTGCGTTGTTCCTGGGAGTATGAGTTCGAGTCACTTCTGGGGTGTGAGTTTTCAGTTGCATATTGTCCTGGGGACCATTCAGGCTTGTTCGCATTTGTGTTCCTCACGTGTACCCCAAAGAATGAGGAGATTTGGTAAAATGCTATGCCCAAGATTACCATCCGAGTGCCGGCGGTGGGGTGGTTCAAATAGCTTCGGCTATCACCTCATTTTGTCCGGTCATGATGGTCAAGTGGATTAAGGCGTCTTGTACATACCAGTTGCGTTGCTCCTGGGAGTATGGGTTCGAGTCACTTTTGGGGTGTGAGTTTTCAGTTGCATATTGTCCTGGGGACCATTCAGGCTTGTTCGCATTTGTGTTCCTCACGTGTGCCCCAAAGAATGAGGTGATTTGGTAAAATGCTATGCCCAAGATTACCATCCGAGTGCCGGCGGTGGGGTGGTTCAAATAGCTTCGGCTATCACCTCATTTTGTCCGGTCGTGATGGTCAAGTGGAT
Organism: Procambarus clarkii; assembly: GCF_040958095.1. Lineage (NCBI taxonomy): Eukaryota > Metazoa > Arthropoda > Malacostraca > Decapoda > Cambaridae > Procambarus > Procambarus clarkii. The sequence continues at coordinate 31,177,937 of NC_091210.1, forward strand.
TAAGGCGTCTTGTACATACCAGTTGCGTTGCTCCTGGGAGTATGGGTTCGAGTCACTTCTGGGGTGTGAGTTTTCAGTTGCATATTGTCCTGGGGACCATTCAGGCTTGTTCGCATTTGTGTTCTTCATGTGTGCCCCAAAGAATGAGGTGATTTGGAAAAAATGCTATGCCCAAGATTACCATCCGAGTGCCGGCGGTGGGGTGGTTCAAATAGCTTCGGCTATCACCTCATTTTGTCCGGTCGTGATGGTCAAGTGGATTAAGGCGTCTTGTACATACCAGTTGCGTTGCTCCTGGGAGTATGGGTTCGAGTCACTTCTGGGGTGTGAGTTTTCAGTTGCATATTGTCCTGGGGACCATTCAGGCTTGTTTGCACACTTGGGCTTGGGGCACACGTGTTCCTCACGTGTGCCCCAAAGAATGAGGTGATTTGGTAAAATGCTATGCCCAAGATTACCATCCGAGTGCCGGCGGTGGGGTGGTTCAAATAGCTTTGGCTATCACCTCATTTTGTCCGATCTTGATGGTCAAGTGGATTAAGGCGTCTTGTACATACCAGTTGCGTTGCTCCTGGGAGTATGGGTTCGAGTCACTTCTGGGGTGTGAGTTTTCAGTTGCATATTGTCCTGGGGACCATTCAGGCTTGTTCGCATTTGTGTTCCTCACGTGTGCCACAAAGAATGAGGTGATTTGGTAAAATGCTATGCCCAAGATTACCATCCGAGTGCCGGCGGTGGGGTGGTTCAAATAGCTTCGGCTATCACCTCATTTTGTCCGGTCGTGATGGTCAAGTGGATTAAGGCGTCTTGTACATACCAGTTGCGTTGTTCCTGGGAGTATGAGTTCGAGTCACTTCTGGGGTGTGAGTTTTCAGTTGCATATTGTCCTGGGGACCATTCAGGCTTGTTCGCATTTGTGTTCCTCACGTGTACCCCAAAGAATGAGGTGATTTGGTAAAATGCTATGCCCAAGATTAGAATCCAAGTGCCGGCGGTGGGGTGGTTCAAATAGCTTCGGCTATCACCTCATTTTGTCCGGTCATGATGGTCAAGTGGATTAAGGCGTCTTGTACATACCTGTTGCGTTGCTCCTGGGAGTATGGGTTCGAGTCACTTCTGGGGTGTGAGTTTTCAGTTGCATATTGTCCTGGAAACCATTCAGGCTTGTTCGCATTTGTGTTCCTCACGTGTGCCCCAAAGAATGAGGTGATTTGGTAAAATGCTATGCCCAAGATTACCATCCGAGTGCCGGCGGTGGGGTGGTTCAAATAGCTTCGGCTATCACCTCATTTTGTCCGGTCATGATGGTCAAGTGGATTAAGGTGTCTTGTACATACCAGTTGCGTTGCTCCTGGGAGTATGAGTTCGAGTCACTTCTGGGGTGTGAGTTTTCAGTTGCATATTGTCCTGGGGACCATTCAGGCTTGTTCGCATTTGTGTTCCTCACGTGTGCCCCAAAGAATGAGGTGATTTGGTAAAATGCTATGCCCAAGATTACCATCCGAGTGCCGGCGGTGGGGTGGTTCAAGTAGCTTCGGCTATCACCTCATTTTGTCCGGTCGTGATGGTCAAGTGGATTAAGGCGTCTTGTACATACCAGTTGCGTTGCTCCTGGGAGTATGGGTTCGAGTCACTTCTGGGGTGTGAGTTTTCAGTTGCATATTGTCCTGGGGACCATTCAGGCTTGTTCGCATTTGTGTTCCTCACGTGTGCCCCAAAGAATGAGGTGATTTGGTAAAATGCTATGCCCAAGATTACCATCCGAGTGCCGGCGGTGGGGTGGTTCAAGTAGCTTCGGCTATCACCTCATTTTGTCCGGTCGTGATGGTCAAGTGGATTAAGGCGTCTTGTACATACCAGTTGCGTTGTTCCTGGGAGTTTGAGTTCGAGTCACTTCTGGGGTGTGAGTTTTCAGTTGCATATTGTCCTGAGGACCATTCAGGCTTGTTCGCATTTGTGTTCCTCACGTGTACCCCAAAGAATGAGGTGATTTGGTAAAATGCTATGCCCAAGATTACCATCCGAGTGCCGGCGGTGGGGTGGTTCAAATAGCTTCGGCTATCACCTCATTTTGTCCGGTCGTGATGGTTAAGTGGATTAAGGCGTCTTGTACATACCAGTTGCGTTGCTCCTGGGAGTATGGGTTCGAGTCACTTCTGGGGTGTGAGTTTTCAGTTGCATATTGTCCTGGAGACCATTCAGGCTTGTTCGCATTTGTGTTCCTCACGTGTGCCCCAAAGAATGAGGTGATTTGGTAAAATGCTATGCCCAAGATTACCATCCGAGTTCCGGCGGTGGGGTGGTTCAAATAGCTTTGGCTATCACCTCATTTTGTCCGATCTTGATGGTCAAGTGGATTAAGGCGTCTTGTACATACCAGTTGCGTTGCTCCTGGGAGTATGGGTTCGAGTCACTTCTGGGGTGTGAGTTTTCAGTTGCATATTGTCCTGGGGACCATTCAGGCTTGTTCGCATTTGTGTTCCTCACGTGTACCCCAAAGAATGAGGTGATTTGGTAAAATGCTATGCCCAAGATTACCATCCGAGTGCCGGCGGTGGGGTGGTTCAAATAGCTTCGGCTATGACCTCATTTTGTCCGGTCGTGATGGTCAAGTGGATTAAGGCGTCTTGTACATACCAGTTGCGTTGCTCCTGGGAGTATGGGTTCGAGTCACTTTTGGGGTGTGAGTTTTCAGTTGCATATTGTCCTGGGGACTATTCAGTCTTGTTTGCATTTGTGTTCCTCACGTGTGCCCAAAAGAATGAGGTGATTTGGTAAAATGCTATGCCCAAGATTACCATCCGAGTGCCGGCGGTGGGGTGGTTCAAATAGCTTTGGCTATCACCTCATTTTGTCCGATCTTGATGGTCAAGTGGATTAAGGCGTCTTGTACATACCAGTTGCGTTGCTCCTGGGAGTATGGGTTCGAGTCACTTCTGGGGTGTGAGTTTTCAGTTGCATATTGTCCTGGGGACCATTCAGGCTTGTTCGCATTTGTGTTCCTCACGTGTTCCCCAAAGAATGAGGTGATTTGGTAAAATGCTATGCCCAAGATTACTATCCGAGTGCCGGCTGTAAGGTGGTTCAAATAGCTTCGGCTATCACCTCATTTTGTCCAGTCGTGATGGTCAAGTGGATTAAGGCGTCTTGTACATACCAGTTGCGTTGCTCCTGGGAGTATGGGTTCGAGTCACTTCTGGGGTGTGAGTTTTCAGTTGCATATTGTCCTGGGGACCATTCAGGCTTGTTTGCATTTGTGTTCCTCACGTGTGCCCAAAAGAATGAGGTGATTTGGTAAAATGCTATGCCCAAGATTACCATCCGAGTGCCGGCGGTGGGGTGGTTCAAATAGCTTTGGCTATCACCTCATTTTGTCCGATCTTGATGGTCAAGTGGATTAAGGCGTCTTGTACATACCAGTTGCGTTGCTCCTGGGAGTATGGGTTCGAGTCACTTCTGGGGTGTGAGTTTTCAGTTGCATATTGTCCTGGGGACCATTCAGGCTTGTTCGCATTTCTGTTCCTCACGTGTGCCCCAAAGAATGAGGTGATTTGGTAAAATGCTATGCCCAAGACTACCATCCGAGTGCCGGCGGTGGGGTGGTTCAAATAGCTTCGGCTATCACCACATTTTGTCCGGTCGTGATGGTCAAGTGGATTAAGGCGTCTTGTACATACCAGTTGCGTTGTTCCTGGGAGTATGAGTTCGTGTCACTTCTGGGGTGTGAGTTTTCAGTTGAATATTGTCCTGGGGACCATTCACGCTTGTTCGCATTTGTGTTCCTCACGTGTACCCCAAAGAATGAGGTGATTTGGTAAAATGCTATGCCCAAGATTACCATCCGAGTGCCGGCGGTGGGGTGGTTCAAATAGCTTTGGCTATCACCTCATTTAGTCCAATCTTGATGGTCAAGTGGATTAAGGCGTCTTGTACATACCAGTTGCGTTGCTCCTGGGAGTATGGATTCGAGTCACTTCTGGGGTGTGAGTTTTCAGTTGCATATTGTCCTGGGGACCATTCAGGCTTGTTCGCATTTGTGTTCCTCACGTGTGCCCCAAAGAATGAGGTGATTTGGTAAAATGCTATGCCCAAGATTACCATCCAAGTGCCGGCGGTGGGGTGGTTCAAATAGCTTCGGCTATCACCTCATTTTGTCTGGTCGTGATGGTCAAGTGGATTAAGGCGTCTTGTACATACCAGCTGCGTTGCTCCTGGGAGTATGGGTTCGAGTCACTTCTGGGGTGTGAGTTTTCAGTTGCATATTGTCCTGGGGACCATTCAGGCTTGTTCGCATTTGTGTTCCTCACGTGTGCGCCAAAGAAAGAGGTGATTTGGTAAAATGCTATGCCCATGATTACCATCCGAGAGCCGGCGGTGGGGTGGTTCAAATAGCTTCGGCTATCACCTCATTTTGTCCGGTCGTGATGGTCAAGTGGATTAAGGCGTCTTGTACATACCAGTTGCGTTGTTCCTGGGAGTATGAGTTCGAGTCACTTCTGGGGTGTGAGTTTTCAGTTGCATATTGTCCTGGGGACCATTCAGGCTTGTTCGCATTTGTGTTCCTCACGTGTACCCCAAAGAATGAGGTGATTTGGTAAAATGCTATGCCCAAGATTACCATCCGAGTGCCGGCGGTGGGGTGGTTCAAATAGCTTCTGCTATCACCTCATTTTGTCCGGTCATGATGGTCAAGTGGATTAAGGCGTCTTGTACATACCAGTTGCGTTGCTCCTGGGAGTATGGGTTCGAGTCACTTCTGGGGTGTGAGTTTTCAGTTGCATATTGTCCTGGGGACCATTCAGGCTTGTTCGCATTTGTGTTCCTCACGTGTGCCCCAAAGAATGAGGTGATTTGGTAAAATGCTATGCCCAAGATTACCATCCGAGTGCCGGCGGTGGGGTGGTTCAAATAGCTTCGGCTATCACCTCATTTTGTCCGGTCATGATGGTCAAGTGGATTAAGGTGTCTTGTACATACCAGTTGCGTTGCTCCTGGGAGTATGAGTTCGAGTCACTTCTGGGGTGTGAGTTTTCAGTTGCATATTGTCCTGGGGACCATTCAGGCTTGTTCGCATTTGTGTTCCTCACGTGTGCCCCAAAGAATGAGGTGATTTGGTAAAATGCTATGCCCAAGATTACCATCCGAGTGCCGGCGGTGGGGTGGTTCAAATAGCTTCGGCTATCACCTCATTTTGTCCGGTCTTGATGGTCAAGTGGATTAAGGCGTCTTGTACATACCAGTTGCGTTGCTCCTGGGAGTATGGGTTCGAGTCACTTCTGGGGTGTGAGTTTTCAGTTGCATATTGTCCTGGGGACCATTCAGGCTTGTTCGCATTTGTGTTCCTCACGTGTGCCCCAAAGAATGAGGTGATTTGGTAAAATGCTATGCCCAAGATTACCATCCGAGTGCCGGCGGTGGGGTGGTTCAAGTAGCTTCGGCTATCACCTCATTTTGTCCGGTCGTGATGGTCAAGTGGATTAAGGCGTCTTGTACATACCAGTTGCGTTGTTCCTGGGAGTTTGAGTTCGAGTCACTTCTGGGGTGTGAGTTTTCAGTTGCATATTGTCCTGAGGACCATTCAGGCTTGTTTGCATTTGTGTTCCTCACGTGTACCCCAAAGAATGAGGTGATTTGGTAAAATGCTATGCCCAAGATTACCATCCGAGTGCCGGCGGTGGGGTGGTTCAAATAGCTTCGGCTATCACCTCATTTTGTCCGGTCGTGATGGTCAAGTGGA
>NC_091210.1:31184173-31251673 GCF_040958095.1 Procambarus clarkii
CATCAATACAGCCCCCCCCAGATCTTAAGAATCAATACATTCCCTCCAGATCTGAAGCATCAATACAGCCCCCCTACATCTGAAGCATCAATACAGCCCCCCAGAACTGAAACATCATCAACAACCCCCCCACAGAACTAAAACATCAATACAGCCTCCCCCAGATCTGAATCATCAATACATTTCCCCCAACGATCTGAAGCATCTATACAGCCATCCCAGAACTGATACATCAATACAGCCCCCCCCTCAGATTTGAAGCATCAATACATTCTACCCAGATCTGACGCATCAATACAGCCCCCCTCCAGACCTGAAGCATCAATACACACCCCCAAAAGATCTGAAGCATCAATACAGCCCCCCAGATCTGAAGCATCAAAACAGCCCCTCAGATCTGAAGCACCAATACAGCCCCACCCCAGATCTGAAGCATCAATACAGCCCCCCTGATCTGAAGCATCAATACAGCCGCCCTGATCTGAATCATCAATACAGCCCCTCTGATCTGAAGCATCAATACAGCCCCCCCCCCCAGATCTGAAGCATCAATACAACCTTCCCCCCAGATCTGAAGCATCAATACAGCCCCCCGATTAGAAGCATCAATACAGCCCCCCCCTGATCTGAAGCATCAATACAGCCCCCCAGATCTGAAGCATCAATACAGCCCCCCAGATCTGAAGAATCAATACAGTCCCCACCCTCAGATCTGAAGCATCAATACAGCCCCCCCAGATCTGAAGCATCAATATATTCCCCTCAGATCTGAAGCATTAATAAGTACCACCCAGATCTGAATTATTAATACAGCCCCCCCCCCCCACAGATCTGAAGCATCAATACAGCCCCCCCAGATCTGAAGCATCAATACAGCCCCCCCAGATCTGAAGCATCAATACAGCCCCCTCACAGATCTGAAGCATCAATTCAGCCCCCCCTCAGATCTGAAACATCAATACAGCCCCCCCAGATCTGAAGCATCAATACAGCCCCCCCCCAGATCTGAAGCATCAATATAGCCCCCCCAGATCTGAAGCATCAATACAGCCCCCCAGATCTGAAGCATCAATACAGCCCCCCAGATCTGAAGCATCATACAGCCCCCCAGATCTAAAGAATCAATACATTCCCTCCAGATCTGAAGCATCAATACAGCCCCCCCCAGATCTGAAGCATCAATACATTCCCCCCCACATCTGAAGCATCAATACAGCCCCCCACATCTGAAGCATCAATACATTCCCCCCCAGTTCTGAAGCATCAATACAGCCCCCCCAGATCGGAAGCATCAATACATTCCCCCCCAGTTCTGAAGCATCAATACAACCCCCCCCAGATCGGAAGCATCAATACAGCCCCCCCCATATCGGAAGCATCAATACAGCCCCCCAGATCTGAAACATCAATACAGCCTCCCCCCGATCTGAAGCATCAATACAGCCCCCCACAACTAAAGCATCAATGCTTTCCCCCCAGATCTGAAGCATCAATACAGACCCTCCAGATCTGAAGCATCAATACCCTCCCCCCCCAGATCTGAAGCATCAATACAGCCCCCCCCAGATCTGAAGCATCAATACAGCCCCACCCCCAGATCTGAAGCATCAATAAAGCCTCTCCCAGATCTGAAGCATCAATACAGCCCCCTCAGATCTGAAGCATCAATACAGGCCCCCCCCAGATCTTAAGAATCAATACATTCCCTCCAGATCTGAAGCATCAATACAGCCCCCCCCCAGATCTGAAGCATCAATACATTCCCCCCCCCCACATCTGAAGCATCAATACAGCCCCCCACATCTGAAGCATCAATACATTCCCCCCCCCCAGTTCTGAAGCATCAATATAGCACCCCCAGATCTGAAGCATCAATACAGCCCCCCACATCTGAAGCATCAATACATTCCCCCAGATCTGAAGCATCAATACAGCCCCCCCACATCTGAAGCATCAATACAGTCCCCCCAGATCTGAAGCATCAATACGTTCGTTCCAACCCTCCAAGATCTGAAGCATCAATACAGCCCCCCTACATCTGAAGCATCAATACAGCCCCCCTACATCTGAAGCATCAATACAGCCCCCCCCAGAACTGAAACATCAATACAGCCCCCCCCAGATCTGAAGCATCAATACAACCCCCCCCCAGAACTGAAACATCAATACAGCCTCCCCCAGATCTGAATCATCAATACATTCCCCCAACAAATCTGAAGCATCAATACAGCCTCCCCAGAACTGAAACATCAATACAGCCCCCCCTCAGATTTGAAGCATCAATACATTCCCCAGATCTGAAGCATCAATACAGCCCCCACCTCCAGACCTGAAGCATCAATACACTCCCCCAAAATCTGAAGCATCAATACAGCCCCCCAGATCTGAAGCATCAATACAGCCCCCCCCAGATCTGAAGCATCAATACAGCCCCCCAAATCTGAAGCATCAATACAGCCCCCCCAGATCTGAAGCATCAATACAGCCCCCCCGATCTGAAGCATCAATACAGCCCCCCGCCAGATCTGAAGCATCAATACAGCCCCCCTGATCTGAAGCATCAATACAGCCCCCCCGATCTGAAGCATCAATACAGCCCACCTGATCTGAAGCATCAATACAGTCCCCCCAGATATGAAGCATCAATACAGCCCCCCTGATCTGAAGCATCAATACAGCCCCCCTGATCTGAAGCATCAATACAGCCCCCTCAGATCTGAAGCATCAATACAGCCCCCCTCAGATCTGAAGCATCAATACAGCCCCCCCCCAGATCTGAAGCATCAATACAGCCCCCCCCTAGATCTGAAGCATCAATACAGCTTCCCCTCCCAGATCTGAAGCATCAATACAGCTCCCCCCTGATCTGAACCATCAATACAGCCTCCCCCAGATCTGAAGCATCAATACATCCCCCCCAGATCTGAAGCATCAATACAGCCCCCCCAGATCTGAACCATCAATACAGCCTCCCCCCAGATCTGAAGCATCAATACATCCTTCCCTCCAGATCTGAAACATCAATACAGCCTCCCCCAGATCTGAAGCATCAATACAGCCCTCCCCCAGATCTGAAGCATCAATACAGCCTCCCTCAGATCTGAAGCATCAATACAGCCTCCCCCAGATCTGAAGCATCAATACAGACCCCCCCAGATCTGAAGCATCAATACAGCCCCCCCCAGATGTGAAGCATCAATACAGCCCACCCCCTAGATCTGAAGCATCAATACAGCCCCCCCCCAGATCTGAAACATCAATACAGCCCCCCCCCAGATCTGAAGCATCAATACAGCCCACCCTGTAGATCTGAAGCATCAATACAGCCCCCCAGATCTGAAGCATCAATACAGCCCCCCCAGATCTGAAGCATCAATACAGCCCCCCTCCAGATCTGAAGCATCAATACAGCCCCCCCTCCAGATCTGAAGCATCAATACAGCCCCTCCCCCAGATCTGAAGCATCAATACAGCCCACCCTCTAGATCTGAAGCATCAATACAGCCCCCCAGATCTGAAGCATCAATACAGCCCCCCCAGATCTGAAGCATCAATACAGCCCCCCTCCAGATCTGAAGCATCAATACAGCCCCCCCTCCAGATCTGAAGCATCAATACAGCCTCCCCCCCAGATCTGAAGCATCAACACAGCCCCCCCCCCCAGATCTGAAGCATCAATACAGCCCACCCCCTTGATCTGAAGCATCAATACAGCCCCCTCCCAGATCTGAAGCATCAATTCAGCCTCCCTCCCAGATCTGAAGCATCAATACAGCCCCTCCCTCCAAATCTGAAGCATCAATACAGCCCCCCAGATCTGAAGCATCAATACAGCCCCCCCAGATCTGAAGCATCAATACAGCCCCCCCAGATCTGAAGCATCAATACAGCCCACCCCTAGATCTGAAGCATCAATACAGCCCCCCCCCCCCTAGATCTGAAGCATCAATACAGCCCCCCCCCCAGATCTGAAGCATCAATACAGCCCACCCCTAGATCTGAAGCATCTATACAGCCCCCCCAGATCTGAAGCATCAATACAGCCCCCCCTAGATCTGAAGCATCAATACAGCCCACCCCTAGATCTGAAGCATCAATACAGCCCCCTCAGATCTGAAGCATCAATACAGCCCCCTTCCAGATCTGAAGCATCAATACAGCCCACCCTCTAGATCTGAAGCATCAATACAGCCCCCCCCCCCCAGATCAGAAGTATCAAAAAAGAAAACCCCTTAATGTGTATTAGGGCCAGGGAAGAGGGAATGCGGGAAGGATTACAAGTGAAGCAACAATATTAAAACAAAATGTAACCACTGATTTAGTCAACAGCAAGGAAGGGATCCCAATTATGTGTGGCATTCTTCTAATTTTCCAAAAGACAAATAATTCTAGGCTATTTTAGTATATTTTTCTTTAATAATAGGCATTAAAGAAAGCAGAGCAGCCAATTTGTCTGCTCCGACCACCATGAAGGTAGTCGAATGGTGAACGTGATATCAGCTTCTGGCTAAGGATAGCGTTTTAGCTAAGGAGAAGGTAGGTAGTCCCGATCGAAAATATTAGTAACGCTAACAGCTAGTCTTTCCAACACGGGATATCACCCTTATAGCCTCATACGATAACACTTCCAGAACGAGGCGTCGCGGCAAGATACCGTCTCCAGAGAGCATGTGGCTCATCCACTGAAACCTTGGAGCGGAAAGATCGTCGTAGTTGCTGACCGAACTGTTGTCAATAATAGAGATGTCTGCGCCCGTCATGTCCAAGGTCGCCCCTGAGATATACTGGAGGGTTTAGGTCTAAGTATATCCATAATCTTTGAGCCATCTGGCACAGTTATTAGAGGGTGAAGTCCACGGGAGATGGTTGATGGAAACGGAGTACCATTAGTACTTAGTACTCAGGCGATGATTTGTGCTGGGAGATGTCTGGCTAGTTACATAATGCTGTGCTCTATAAGGTGCATTAGGCCTAGGAAGGTTAGGTTAGTTTGGTTTGTCTTTATATATATAATATATATATATATATAATATATATATTATTATATATATATATATATATTATTAAATATGACCGAAAAAGTAAGATTAATAATTCTAACACGAATTTTCTCAATCTTTCGTACATTTCTTTTCACTGTTGGAGGTAATTCAAAATCAATTCTCCAAAATTCATTTTTATTTCTAGTCTGACGCGACACGAGCGCGTATATATATATATATATATATATATTATATATATATTATATATATATATATATTATATATAATATATATATATATATATATATATATATATATAACAGATGGACGGGTTGTATATTGTGGGCACACTGGGATCTGGGATGGATATTGTGGGCACTTTGGGATGTATATTGTGGGCACACTGGGATGTATATTGTGGGCACACTGGGATGTATATTGTGGGCACACTGGGATGTATATTGTGGGCACACTGGGCTGTATATCGTTATATTGAGCACACTAGGTTGTATATCGCATACACAGCGCTGTATATCGTTGTACTGTGGTAGCCTAGATATCTCTTCGCCCTAAATTACCTATATAAAAATCTAGTTTACAAAGCTGTAATTCCAGTAATGTTCTCAAAGCCTATAGTTTAGGCTTTACTGGCCGACTTATGAAATTGTGTCGCGTATTAGGCTAGGCCTTCCCGGTATTAATTTGCACTTAGGTATATTCCCATGAAAAGTTTCTGGTTGTCAATAAATCTCTATTCCCTGTTACTGGTGGTAAAGCTGTGCTACGTGCCAGTGACATTAAAATGCGTTACTGGTAATAAAATAAAGACTATACTATGGCGTCAAAATTGTTCCGTGTTAGGCTTACTGGTGATTAGCATTTTGTTCCACGTTAGACGCACCGGTAATAACATTGTGTTAGACGTACCGGTATTAGCCTTGTGTTCCATGTTAGACGTACTTGTAATATAGCGTTTAGTTCCACGTTAGACGTACTGGTGTTAACAGTAACCTCACAAATAATTGAGCTTTATGCTGTAATGCTGAGCCTACACTGTACCATAGATGATTATACTGTATTGCAGAGCTCCTCACTGTAATGAAGATCCTGATACTCTATTGCACATCCTTATACTGTAATGCACATCCGTATACTGTATTGCACATCCTTATACTGTATTCCACATCCTTATACTGTATTCCACATCCTTATACTGTACTGGTTCACCTCGTGGCTTCCCACAATCGGGGGGAGCGGTGGGGGGGGAGGTATTGTGGAAGCGCCCCAACATGCTCCCACAACAATTCTCTATCAGGTTACCAGTTACTTCGAGATGAACAAATGCATCAGGTGAAAGGAAACGTTGTCCAAACGCTTCTTCCTTCAGCGGGAATCGAACCAGGGCAGTGACGCAAAAAGAAAGCAGCCAAATCCTCATCCACCCCTACCTCCCCATACAGCGCTCCCAATTCCTGCTGCACATACAACAGGACCCCATCCGTGTTAGACAAAACAGAACCGTCCGGACGCTGGAGACCGGTGAGAAGAACCGAGTCCCGATGGGCTTTCTCCTTCCGCAAAAGAACAGGAGAAAGCCGTTCACCAGACACGCTCGTCAACACGAGCCCGCACCCGAACTCCTTCAGCCAACTCCTCCCGCAAACCACAAATGCGCTCCTTACACACCGAAATAGCATCAAAACAATCAGCCCCACCATTTAGCAACACATACAACCGAGTAAAACGCGCTTGAAGAAAGCGCAACAAACCAAACCGCCCCGCCGCCTCACGCTTCGCAACCACAACAAAAAAGGACTTGCATTCCACCTTGCACCACTCCCACCAGTCCAACACAGACGAAAACTCGCACTTGCGAACAACAAGCCCCACCCACCAACTACGAAACGCCTCACGCACCCAAGGACAACGCAACAACCGACAATTCAACTTCCACCAACCCCTCTCCACACGAACCTGACTACGAACAACAACACGCACCACAACCAAACAATGATCAGAAAAGGCAACAGGAACCGTACGAAACGCAAAAACAGAGCCCTCCCGCCCATGAACATAAAAACGATCCAGCCTGGAACACGCCCCTCGTGCAGCAAAGGTGAATTCCAAATCGCCCCCAAACATGAGAGCAGCATCACGAAACCCACAACTCTGTAAGGTGGAGACCAACGCCCGAGAAATATTCTGCGGATGCGCACTATTGCAATCCCGTGCGAGAGTGACACAATCAAAATCACTCCCAAAGACCATGTCCCTTGTGTCATGACGTGTTACCTATCGTACGTTACGGCTCGTGACCCTACAACAGCCAACTTTAAAACAGGTCTAGGGTTACTAAAAACTGCTGTTCACAAGAGCGGGTCACCAGTATAACCCCTTAATAAGTAATGAGCACTTTGTTACAACTTTCCTTTAAGACTGAAGAATTATACATATAACTTATAATATATATATTCAAGACAGTATAATATAAAAACACAGATGGTAAAGTTAACTTATACAACAAACCAAAAAAAATATTGTCATCACACTTAATATAATATAATAAAATATGGCACACCAACAAGTAAACAGACTTATCTCCCACATGTTATTCCTTCGAGTCCCTTGAAGCTACTGACTCTCGCTCTGTCGCTTACCCACAATCCTCTCCTCCTCTGCCTCATCCAGGATGAGGGATGGAAACTAAAGACTTTTTAATATTTAAAACTAATTGAACAACCACTTGTTCTCAAAACACATAAGAATGCAAATTACATATAATAGTTAATTGCAAAATATATAAGTACAATGCCACCTGCTTAATTACAGTAAATAAACAATTACATAAACTTAATAAAAGTGACATCTGGAACTCCCAAACTGAACAGGTCCAGCAATTCTAACTTCCCGAATCTAACAGGTATTAGACGTGTGAAAAGCAACCGCGCTCCTATCTCCACTGACGCTGCCACACCACACGATAATTTACAAAAATATAATGTGTGTACATATATGATGAAATGGAACAAAAGTTTATTTTAAATTTATATACGTATTCAGCTAGGAGTACGTAACATGACGCAAGAAGTGTAACAGCCCACCCTGGAAAAACTCCTCCCTCTCTCTGTGACGCGCCGTGCCAGAAGGAGCATACACAGTCAATAAGGGAATCTCCACCCCGAGGTACCGCACACGAGCGAACAACACCCGGCCATCTTCATCCATCTCCGTGTGAAGCACGGAAATGGACGCCCTCCGGAGAACAGCATCAGCGTGCCCCCAAAGGACATCCTCGGCGGATTAAGCACTACATGAAAATCATCAGTCAACCCAGACAAAGCACTCAAGTCACGCACATTATGCTCCTGAATAAAGGCTACATCTACACGTTGCTCACGAAGCACAGCCACCAAGCCCATCTGCACAGCCAAGTCACGCAATCCACGCACATTCAGCGTCGCACAAGTCAGAGAGGGCGCCATCAGGAAGGTAATGAGGACCCCACCAACCCCACAGCCCCCGTAGAAGGTGGAGCAGAGCCCCCACATGGGAGGCAGTAGGAACAGTAGGCTCACCATCTGGCAACCCTGCAGTGGAGGGCCCCACAGGAACGTCGGCGCTCGCACTCTTTGTAGACTTTGTAAACTTCAACGTCAGTGCATCCCGTCCAGGACCTTCCACACAGGGGACACCACCCACTGATCAACCACAACTGGTTCTGGGGCGTCACTGCCCCCAGAGGGGGCCCCGGGTGCAACAGACCGCATCAGGACACCAGAGGGAGGAGGAGAAGAGACGCACGCCACAGCAGCTCCAGCCGTAGACCCCACCCTCGCTTAATGGGAGAACCTTTGTCAGAGGAACGCGCCCGTGCCTCCCGCTTACGACGGGGCTGGTCCGACGTCGCGACCGGGGAAGGCCCTCTAGAGCCACGAGAGGACCGCAGCGCCTCCGAATCAGCAGCAACCACGTCGGATGTACGGCCACCAGACGAAGGAGCAACCCCACACGAAGGGCCCACAGGATCGCCACTCCCACCTACAGAGGGAGCCGGTCGGCCGAGCGGACAGCACGCTGGATTTGTGATCCTGTGGTCCCGGGTTCGATCCCGGGCGCCGGCGAGAAACAATGGGCAGCGTTTCTTTCACCCTATGCCTCTGTTACCTAGCAGTAAAATAGGTACCTGGGTGTTAGTCAGCTGTCACGGGCTGCTTCCTGGGGGTGGAGGGCTGGTCGAGGACCGGGCCGCGGGGACACTAAAGCCCCGAAATCATCTCAAGATAACCTCAAGATACACACGATGGAGCAGCTTCCACAGACGTACCTGACTCCATGGCAGCAACATCTGAAGCCCGATGAACCTCCGCAGTGACGACGTGCACAGGAAGTGAGGGCTGCTGAACAGCCAGAGTAGGATCAGTCGAATCAGAAGGCACCAACGACGAGGAGGGGCCGTGGGGGACAAACACGGTCTCTGCAACACTTGGCTTGGCCCCCCAACCCCCAAGGGGGGAAAATCACCCTCCTGGAAGATAGCTGGTTCCCCCATCCCGTAAGCAGTGCAACCGGCCGCAAGATGCCCTCGCAAACCACACTGAAAACAGGTGCGTGGTTGATCCTCATAGAAAACCCGCATGTTAAAGCCGTAGAACTTGACCTGAGAAGGAATATCACGCGTCAAGCGCATGCCAAGGGTCCGCACATTGGTCCTCAAGCCCAACAGGCGGCCTGGGCGAAGGCAGGTTATACGGTGAGTGAACACAGTACCGTACCGAGAGAAGCAGGTGCGAAGGACCTCCTCGGGAAAGTCCAAGGGAACTCCATGGATGCTGACAAACGTCGGCGCCACACACCGGTCCGACACCTCCACAGTACCAGCAGAGCCCGGGAGCAGATGAGAACGCCCAGCAAAATCACTCACAAAACGCTGATATGGACCAGGGGCAGAGAACTTGATCACCACACGCTTGTCAGAGATCTTTCAAGGCCGTAAACAGTGTGCAGGTCCACCTGGAAAACATCCAAAAGCGTCACTTCCACCAACGTCCAATCAGCAGCCGCCGAGAACTCCAATCCTGCGGAATCCACCCTCCGAATCCGCGTCACCGACGACGCCATAACGCCAGCTGCCCCTACAGGCTAGCCGGCACACCACACACCAACAACAGCGACCTGCTCGCACCAGACGTCAACCAACAACTGAGAGAGCGCCAACGCCGTGACCGCACCCTGCAACGAGCAAGCAGCCAGTCCCTGGAATTAAAACAAAATCATAACCCAAATATTGCCGGAACAACCGTGGACATCTTCAAGAGAAAACTAGATTGTTTCCTCCAAGGAGTGCCGGACCAAGGGGGCTGTGGTGGGTATGTGGGCCTGCGGGCGGCTCCAAGCAACAGCCTGGTGGACCAAACACTGAAAGGGAGTAGAGGACTCCCAGAACCCAATCAACCAGGTACAGCATTGCCTGCTAACTTTTGTGTTCCAGCAGACAGTTAAATTGTGTTCCAGCAGACAGCTGCATGGTGTTCCAGCAGACAGCTGCATGGTGTTCCAGCAGACAGCTGCATGGTGTTCCAGCAGACCTGCAAGGTGTTCCAGCAGACCTGGATAATACTACTTACACCTGAATATAACAGTGGGTTACAAACGGTCGCTACAGCAAGTGTGGACATCCTTAATATGCTAAGTAGCACCTAACACAAAGAGCAATATAATATTACAATATTTAACGCTTATTAGCCATAATGAGGAATATTTCATATCTTTTAATACAATACTGACATATGAGGAAATGATAACGCATTTGAGACGTATTGACACAGGTTCGAAGCCTCATCACGGCTCCGGTGGATGTTCTCATTGATATATGACGATGATGTGATATATATGGCATATAAGACGTACTTTGACCATCGCAGCCTTCACCACATTAATGTACAATGTACATTTATAATGGGTATATTTATATTAGGGGGGGGGGTTATTACACACCTTTCCAGTCCTCTGGGCTCTAGGAGACTCGAACCTTGAACCCACCGCATGTGTGTGGGAACCGACCTGTGAGATTTATATTTATTTAATTTATATGAATTTATATAGAATTTATATTTACGTTAATTTATATACTTCGATAGCAATTTGTATGATGATAAGTGGACTGTATTTCTGCAATAATCTCATAATCTCACAAATCGATCCTCTACACATTAGGGGGGTTTATTAAATTTATATATATGCAGCCAATCAAACTACAGTATTAGACTACATACATTATTAAACATTGAAGAGGTTCCTTATCTTATTTGTACAGCAGGCCTTAGTCCACCAGGTATAACCAGGATGTAGACACCACATTTTCCCTCTTTGAGGTAGCTTCCAACACCCTGGTAACTGATGCACAAAGCATGCTTCCTCGTCTTGACTTGTCAAAAGGGCGCTAGCTGTAAAGCCAGAATCCTAGTATATGACAGGTATATCAGAGAACACTGTACATGGAACAATGAAGACCTGGCTTAATTGCCTTTAGTTTGAGGCTATCTCGTGCTCTAACCGGCTAACCCTATATCCACTGACATTAATGGCCATAAATGAAAGATAAACGGGTTTCGGAAAGGCACTTCCCTTGAAATTGATGACAGCGTGTTGATGATGGCAGATCACTACTCTGATCTTCCATAACACTTCGTCCAAGAGAATTAACAGGAGCCGAATTTGCTCCCGTGAGCCTCTGTGGTCTCAATATAAACAATGGCAATGGCTGCCCTCCCTCACCACTGACGCCTGGCTTACATTGTCCAGATGACAGAAAGTGATAGAAGGGTCACATTTACTCTTCTTTAATACTGATAATTATGTTAATTTATATGAGATGTTTTTATGATGGTAAAGTCCAAAGACTAATGTATTTAAGAATAATTCCCACCATAATAGGTGGTAAATTTATAATAGTATGTGGTAATGATATCCCGTATTCTATAGACAGAATGTTCCACTACAAGTTACATTTTCTATGGGTAACTTGTTCATACAGCAATTATTATCTGTCTGTATGATATTATTAAATGGTGTCGGATTTTCCGACAGTGTGAGAGGCCGATGCTCTATCGAACGAGCTATTCAGTGGTCTTAATAAGGAAAACACTTTTTTTTATTAATGACCTTTTTTCAGTTATTACTTTAAGCAGCTACTTCGTTTGGACAGCTTTGGTAATCTTCAAGAAAAGAAGTTCACTACAGCAAGAGTGGTAAGGTAGAACCCCCCCCATCCCTCAGGACATACAATGGCTCGTGGCTGAGTGGACAGCGCTCGGTGGTTGTAGTCCTAAGGTCCCGGGCTCGATTCCCGGCCGAGGCAGAAACAGGCAGTTTCTTTCTCCTAGTTTTCCCTGTTCACCTAGCAGTAAATAGGTACCTGGGAGTTATAAACAGCTGCTACGGGCTGCTTCCTGGGGGTGTGAGTCTGTGAAAATTATATTGATTTGAAAGAGAAAAAATAGTTCGGAAGTCAGTTCATTAGACTTCGGATGGTTAGAGAGGCGGGGTCCAAGAGCTAACAGCTCAATCTTGCAGGTGCAAATAGTAAAGAAGCACACATTGCCACTGGTTCGAGTCTTCAGTAGGGCACTAAACTTAGAAACTTAGAAGAGTAAGGCGCTGAACTTGTCTATCCGCTCTAATGCCTTAAGCAGCCTACTGAACCTAGAAACTTTGAACCCATCACATGTGGGCGTGATACATGCTGGGCGTGATACATGTGGGCTTGGTGCATGTGGGCATGATACATGTGGGCGTGATACATGTTGGGCGTGATACATGTTGTGCGTGATACATGTTGGGCGTGATGCATGTTGGGCGTGATACATGTTGGGCGTGATGCATGTTGGGCGTGATGCATGTGGGCGTGATACAAGTGGGCATGATACATGTGGGCGTGATGCATGTGGGCGTGATACATGTGGGCGTGATGCATGTTGGGCGTGATGCATGTGGGCGTGATACATGTGGGCGTGATACATGTTGGGCGTGATGCATGTGGGCGTGATACATGTGGGCGTGATGCATGTGGGCGTGATACATGTCGGCGTGATACATGTATGACTAACATGTATCACGCCCACATGAGATAATGCCCCCCCCCCCTTCTCCTACCCCCCCCCCCCGTGGGAGTTTGAACTTGGACCTTTTAACATATAGATCCAACTTTAAGTAATTTTACCGTAATACTACCATGAATGAAATAAAATATTAGTATAAAATAAAAAAAGTACAATAAAATATAATAACTAAATAATAAAAACAATAAAGTATTTTATTATTCACGTTTATTATAAAATGAATGAAATGAAATTGTATTACCGTAAAGTCACTTCTGGGCCGCCCCCTGGTACTGCTGCTCTCAGTGTCGCTCGTCAAGCAACTGACATTATTCATTACTGTCCATTACTTCAGTTATGGCCACTAAAATAGAGGTCTAGGAAGCAAGGTTTTCCAATGTTAACTTCAGTAGCCTATGCCAGATCGTTCGCCGAGAACGAATGCAGCTACACAGAGCGCGATGCAACACCCGTTCATTAAGTGACAGAAACCACCCACACCCACACACACAGCCACACACACAGCCACACACACACACCCACACACCCACACACCCACACACACACACACCACACACACACCCACACACCTACACCCACACACCCACACACACACACAGCCACACACACACACCCACACACCCACACACACACACACACCCACACACACACACACACACACACACACCCACACCCACACACACAAGAGCGTTCCATCAGTGTCCCCCAACCGTCGCTCGGACAGACTAGGGACGACTGCTGGACAATTAGTGGTCGTGAATAATGAACTACCCGCCACACTCGTCCCTGATATAACGCCATATTGTGATATATATACACACACTCACGAAACATTTGCCAGTGAATCTTTGACTGAAACTTTACAGAAATATATTGCAGGAAGGTGCATATAATGCACAAGAAAAACATTAATAAGGATTTTCTTATTTTTGTTTTAACAGATAAGAAACTGGAGTTAGAGGGCAAAGAAATCCCTGTACGCTTTCTCGCGAGATGTCAACAAACAAGGATTAGTGTCTGCGGAGGATAGGCCTATAAAACAAGAATCACATACACTCAACAACAACAACCCGTTCTCACGCCTAGTTCATCCAAGTCTTCACAGAATCGACCCCACTCGTTTCATTTGCGACTTATTATTAAAAATTAAAACGCTGTATTATTGACATCTTCCATGCATCGACCTCGACAGGTTAGGCAAGTTGCTTGCTTGGGTTCGTGTATTTCTGATTAGTGAAAGGGTGGCCATTGCCGGGGAGGTACGTAGGGGTACGTGGGTGCACGTGGGCGCATGTGCGGGGCACTTGGGGGCTGTGGGCATAGTGGTCATGAATGGGAAGACCACTAGGCTAGTGTTCGAGGGTGATAATGTGAGCGGGGGTGGAGGAGTCACAGTGGAACAAGACTCACAGTGGAGCAAGACTCACAGTGGAGCAAGACTCACAGTGGAGCAAGACTCACAGTGGAGCAAGACTCACAGTGGAGCAAGACTCACAGTGGAGCAAGAGTCACAGTGGAGCAAGAGTCACAGTGGAGCAAGAGTCACAGTGGAGCAAGACTCACAGTGGAGCAAGACTCACAGTGGAGCAAGACTCACAGTGGAGCAAGACTCACAGTGGAGCAAGAGTCACAGTGGAGCAAGAGTCACAGTGGAGCAAGAGTCACAGTGGAGCAAGACTCACAGTGGAGCAAGACTCACAGTGGAGCAAGACTCACAGTGGAGCAAGAGTCACAGTGGAGCAAGACTCACAGTGGAGCAAGACTCACAGTGGAGCAAGACTCACAGTGGAGCAAGAGTCACAGTGGAGCAAGACTCACAGTGGAGCAAGACTCACAGTGGAGCAAGACTCACAGTGGAGCAAGACTCACAGTGGAGCAAGACTCACAGTGGAGCAAGACTCACAGTGGAGCAAGACTCACAGTGGAGCAAGACTCACAGTGGAGCAAGACTCACAGTGGAGCAAGACTCACAGTGGAGCAAGAGTCACAGTGGAGCAAGAGTCACAGTGGAGCAAGACTCACAGTGGAGCAAGACTCACAGTGGAGCAAGACTCACAGTGGAGCAAGAGTCACAGTGGAGCAAGACTCACAGTGGAGCAAGACTCACAGTGGAGCAAGACTCACAGTGGAGCAAGAGTCACAGTGGAGCAAGACTCACAGTGGAGCAAGACTCACAGTGGAGCAAGACTCACAGTGGAGCAAGAGTCACAGTGGAGCAAGACTCACAGTGGAGCAAGACTCACAGTGGAGCAAGACTCACAGTGGAGCAAGACTCACAGTGGAGCAAGACTCACAGTGGAGCAAGACTCACAGTGGAGCAAGAGTCACAGTGGAGCAAGAGTCACAGTGGAGCAAGACTCACAGTGGAGCAAGACTCACAGTGGAGCAAGACTCACAGTGGAGCAAGAGTCACAGTGGAGCAAGACTCACAGTGGAGCAAGACTCACAGTGGAGCAAGACTCACAGTGGAGCAAGAGTCACAGTGGAGCAAGACTCACAGTGGAGCAAGACTCACAGTGGAGCAAGAGTCACAGTGGAGCAAGACTCACAGTGGAGCAAGACTCATAGTGGAGCAAGACTCACAGTGGAGCAAGAGTCACAGTGGAGCAAGAGTCACAGTGGAGCAAGAGTCACAGTGGAGCAAGACTCACAGTGGAGCAAGAGTCACAGTGGAGCAAGAGTCACAGTGGAGCAAGAGTCACAGTGGAGCAAGACTCACAGTGGAGCAAGAGTCACAGTGGAGCAAGAGTCACAGTGGAGCAAGAGTCACAGTGGAGCAAGACTCACAGTGGAGCAAGAGTCACAGTGGAGCAAGAGTCACAGTGGAGCAAGAGTCACAGTGGAGCAAGACTCATAATAGAGGACCTGAGTTACGCAACAATAATATAGCTACTGAACACTCGAACAAATGAACAAAACACACAAGATGTTCTTGTGTACATGTACTTGTGAACACTTTCGAACAGTGAAAGCAAGAAAAGTCAGACTTAAGGGCCTATGTCTGCAGCACACAACCGTTCGATCTGAGTGCGTTCATAAACACAACCGTTTGATCTGAGAACATGTCATGAACGCCGATATTTTTACAAATACTTTTGCACTAAATCCAACTAAACGTAAAATTGATGTAATCCCCATAAGTAAAATTATGATAAAATATATGTCAGTATTGATTTGAAGAACTAGTCCAGAGAACAGGTTGTTGGACCTGTTCCAACAGCCTGTTGCCCCAAGTTATCACAAGTCGAGCCTAGCCCCAAAGCGGCTCGGGGAGTAGAAGAACTCTTGAAACCCTCTGCAGGTAGGTTCCAGGTATACTGGTGTCTGTCTGTCGAAGCCCACCCTGTCTACAGATGTAACAATCATTGTACAAAACTGCTGTCTAGTTTACCGTTAACAAGCAAAAAAAAAGTGAGCTGTTCAAATGGTTTGAGGCTTCAAATCTGTACATAAATACTTGAGAACCAGTATTATTAACTCACTGAGGAAGGAAGAGAGACTATTGAGTACGCTGACGTGGGAGAGGGAACATGTACATCAGTTACTTGTACATTTAAAAACATAGTAGACACATAGAGAGATAATAATAATAATAATAATTTATTTTCACAAGAAGGTACAATAGATTGGTAAGATTACACAAGATTGCAATTTTTACATTCTTGCAAAGCCACTAACACGCGTAGCGTTCCGGGAAGGTTTACAAGTTTACATATTGACATCAGTCAACAAGTCAAGAAACATAATCAATCCGATTACCATGATGTTAAGACTTAAGGGCTTACAGGACCGTTGAATATTTGCTCATTTTGGGTCCTTTCAAATTCTAAAAAGTACCTCACGCTCCGTTGTTTCACCTCAGGGTAACTAGGGTCCGGATGACTATTTGATGTAGCAACAACGAGGTCCCCGGCGCCACTCAAACAAGCAATCTAGCCCTTAGACTTCAAGGCTAAGTTACGACTACACAAATTTCACCTATTTCCCAACTAAGGGAGTTGCTCCTGAGCTACCGTGCAGTGAGGACGTGTCGCCTGCTCGCTCCGGTAGTTTGAGGTGGTTGCCGTTTTCGCCGGCAGGGGTGTGGGTGTCTCTACCCTCCCTGCTGTTCCTGGTGATGTGGACGTGGCGCTTTTACGATGGGCGGCCATCTTCCCCCTGTCGTGAGGGTAAACTCCATCGGATTGGAGTTTACTGGCCGTGCTGGATACCCGCTGTTGGACGTGGTATTGAGTGCCATGCTTCGTATCCCAGTTGGGGACGTATATGGCATTGAGCTGGTAACTGCTCACCGTGTTGTTGTCAAGTTTGTGGGTGAGGCGGTGTACCGTGCTTTCTTACGGAGGTACGAGGGACGTACTTTGCAGCTACAGGACGGCACCGGGTCTGTGACCTTTTCAGACCGTAGTGGTGCTGTGACGTATGTCAGTGTTCATGGCGCCCCCATGGAGTTTCCTGAGACTCTCCTCCGGCGATTCTTCCAGAGGTACGGCTCCGTCGTCAGTGTGCGGATGAACTCACTGTCGTCTGGCACGTATTCGGGTGTGAAGATCAACATTTGGACCATCAGGATGCGACTGAGGTTGGACATACCGTGCTCTGTCCGGCTGTTGGGGTACTACGTGCGTGTGTTTTATGCCCGGCAAGCCCGTACTTGCTTCTGGTGTGGCTTGTTGGGGCATCAGGCTGCCGGGTGTACTGCTGATTCGGTCGCTCCTGTGAACTTGTTCCGTGAGGAGGATTTCCCGCCGCTCCCTCTGGAGGAGGACTCCGGGGGTGAGGAGGTGAGCGTCCCGTTCGCTGCTGCGGCTCCCCCAGTGTCACCTGACGTTCCCCCGGTTGTTGCAGACCCTCCTCCGGGTGTTGCGGTGCCGTCGGATGTTCCTCCTGACCATGTCTCTGGCCCTGCCGTTCCCATGGACCTTCCTGGTGATCCCTGTGGAGCGTCGCCGTCGGCTTCCTCGTCTTCGGCTGTGGACCCTGGCCCTGCGTCCTCCCCTCGGGTTCCTCCTGTGCTGGGTGCTGGGGTGGCTGCGGTGCCTCCTGCTGTGTGTGGTCCGGTTCCCCCTGTGGTAGAGGCTGCTGCCGTTCTGCGACGGGCGTCGGTTCGCCTGGTTCGTGACGCCAGTGGTTCTGGGTCCGCCTCCGGCTGTAAGGATGTGCGGCCAGTGCCCAAGCGGTCCAGGCGTTCTTCTACTGCTTGGGCTGATGCGGAGGACTACGACGCAGGTGGAGCTTCGGGAGATGATGTGGCGACTCCGGGTGCTTCGCGCTCTACGACTCTGGTGGTGGCTGACGTCCATGTGTCTGCTGTTGACGATGTTTGTACCTATGATTTACCTCCTGTTCTTTCTCCTGCAGAAGGTTCTCCGCAGTGGGGGCTGGTCGCTCCTACTGACGTGGATGGTGAGAGTTCTGGTGCGCGCCGAGGCATCAAGCTGGTACTGAAGAAGGATGCCAAGCGTGGGGGGTCCCGGCAGGAACAACGTCCAGTGGTTGACGCGGAGCGCTGTGAGGCGGCCGAGGAGGCTCCCAGTGCGCTGCCCATTGCCCGGCCTCGTGGGAAGGAGCCCCTCCCTCTCATCTTGGCCTCCGGAGTGGCGCATGATGTGCAGCATCCTCTGCAGTTTGACATTATTGACCGCGCGCATCCTGTTCCGTGGTGCCCTTCTTCCATCTGGGTACAGCGGGCTCGGTGTTTTGTTGTGGGTGTGCCGGAGTTGATGCCTGATCCTCGTACTGTTCATACTGTGCCTGTTCCGGATGACGTAATGTTACTGTGGGAGGCGTATTGTGTTCGGTTCCCGGCGGCGGAGTGGCCGGATAAGTATGAACAATTTTGAGTAGTCTGTGTGCTTGCTGTGACCTGTGGTTTGTTTGCAATGTATTGTACCTATTGTGCGCCCTTCAGGCCGGTGTTGAGTTTTTCATGACTGTTGTTTTGTTGTATTTATTGTATTTCCGTTACCCTTCTGTCCGGTATTGTTGTTTCTTTTTCCTGTGTTTCATTGTGTTTATGTTCATTGTTGTGATTTTGTTGTCGGTCCTTCAGGCCGGTATTTTTTTTTTTTTTTTGAGATATATACAAGAGTTGTTACATTCATGTACAGCCACTAGTACGCGTAGCGTTTCGGGCAAGTCCCTGGAATACGATCCCCTGCCGCGAAGAATCGTTTTTTCATCCAAGTACACATTTTACTGTTGCGTTAAACAGAGGCTACAGTTAAGGAATTGCGCCCAGTAAATCCTCCCCGGCCAGGATACGAACCCATGACATAGCGCTCGCGGAACGCCAGGCGAGTGTCTTACCACTACACCACGGAGACTGTAAATTTAATTAATTAAATGTAAATTTAGTGTATTTGTGTTACTTTGTGTTTATTTGCTTTCTGCTTTTGTATTTTTTGTTGTCTGATTGTTTGTTATTGGTTTCTTATTTTATTAAATTTATTGTATTGTATTTATTCGCATGTAAAAAAAAAAAAAATAAAAAAAAAAAAATTCCCAACTAGGAACTCAAACCGCAGTGTTATTAAGAGCACCACAATAGCTTACGAAACAGCAAGTATACTTTAGTCCTCCAGGTAATTCTAGACTAAAATAAACTCTCAGTGTATTACACACCGAGAAGCGGGGTACACCTGTTGTGAGTGTCCCCTTGTGTCTCCAAACTTTAATGGGTGTGTGTGTCTCCAAACTTTAATGGGTGTGTGTGTGTCTCCAAACTTTAATGGGTGTGTGTGTGTGTGTGTCTCCAAACTTTAATGGTGTGTGTGTGTCTCCAAACTTTAATGGGTGTGTGTGTGTCCCTTGTGTCTCCAAACTTTAATGGGTGTGTGTGTATGTGTCTCCAAACTTTAATGGTGTGTGTGTGTCTCCAAACTTTAATGGGTGAGTGTTCCCTTGTGTCTCCAAACCTTAGTAAGCCACGCATGTGATTTCACATGAAAAACTCAACAGCTGTAACAGGTAACTATTATTCAGAGAACAAGTGCGCGCTAACACCCAGAACGATAACAGCAGCCCCGGCAAGTGCGCAAGTAACGGCTTATGGCCAACATTCTGACACACAAACGAGGCGAACATAATTACCTTTACTGCGCCTGTTTATACGTAAATACGACACGAGCCGGAGTCATAGTATCCCCCGGCTAACGCTGCCCGCAAGCCAACGCCAAGAACTACAGGGCTCACCATAGCCCGTGCTGCTTGGAACTTTTTGTTCCAGGTAGCGAATAACAACAATAACAAACGAGAGACTGCAAGGCAAACACACGTTCCTAACATATCTCACTCCCATTACTTTTAAAACAGCCGTCGAGGCACTCATAAAGAACCTCACAGGAAACCTCAATTTTGCATAATAAGATATCGCAGCGCGATAAAAATAATTGGAAAAGTTACTTCTCGCAAGGAAGAAAACGAACGCGTTTCCCCCAGTTGAAGAGACGGCAATGGTGCATCAGAGACCACGATAACACCCATTAATGGTAGTGTTGTTGGTGTAGGTCACCCATGGGTACTGGCACTCTGCACGGTGTTGTGTCGTGTGGGTGTGGTGGCCAGTGTGTCGTGGGGCGTACTGTGTACTGTGGCCCACTGCGTAATGTGGCCCACTGTGTACTGTGGCCCACTGCGTATTGTGGCCCATTATGTACTGTGGCCCACTGCATATTGTGGCCCACTGTGTACTGTGGCCCACTGTATACTGTGGCCAACTGCATAATGTGGGCCCACTGTGTATTGTGGGCCACTGCATATTGTGGCCCACTGCGTATTGTGGCCCACTGTGTACTGTGTCCCACTGTGTACTGTGGTGTACTGTGGCCCACTGCGTAATGTGGCCCACTGTGTACTGTGGCCCACTGCGTATTGTGGCCCACTGTGTACTGTGGCCCACTATGTATTGTGGCCCATTGTGTACTGTGGCCCACTGCGTATTGTGGCCCACTGCGTACTGTGGCCCACTGTATACTGTGGCCCACTGCGTAATGTGGGCCTACTGTGTATTGTGGCCCACTGTGCACTGTGGCCCACTGCGTAATGTGGCCCACTGTGTATTGTGGCCCACTATGTACTGTGGCCCACTGTGCACTGTGGCCCACTGTGTACTGTGGCCTACTGTGTACTGTGGCCCACTGTGTAATGTGGCCCACTGCATATTGTGGACCACTGTGCACTGTGGCCCACTGTGTAATGTGGCCCACTGTGTATTGTGGCCCACTGTGTACTGTGGCCCACTGTGTACTGTGGCCCATTGCATAATGTGGCCCACTGCGTAATGTGGCCCACTGTGTATTTTGGCCCACTGTGTACTGTGGTTCCACTGTGTATTGTGGCCCACTGTGTATTGTGGCCCACTGTGTATTGTAGTCCACTGCAGGTCTGCTGGAAGACAAGAGTTAGCAGGCAATGCTGTATCTGCTTGATACCTGCTTCCCCCTTCCCCGCTCAGCTCGTTGCTGCCGTGAGGGGGAGCTTAGTGGGCGGCTGCCGGAGTGTGATGCTCCTTGGGACAGTCCTCTGTCCTTTTCTAGCCTTGTGCTCCTGCTGCCGTCCTCTCCAATTATGCTGAGCACCTTTTCCTTTTCCTTCTGTTTCGTTTTTCTTCCCCCCTCTTCTCCTATCTGCTTGCCGTTTCCTGCCGACCTTTTGCTTGTTCTGGTTCTTCCCTTGGACTTCTTCTATTTTGACACCCGGGTGCTTGAGGAGGCATACTCTTGCACCCGTAGGACTGTAGTACCCGACGTCGAGAGCGAGGGGAACCTTTTATTGTCAATCCCCCTTTCGTCACTGAACCTGATCTCGACGGACTGTCGGTTCTTAAGGTGGCGTTTGTGGGGCGTATACTCACGACGCACCCCTAGGAGGCCCCGACAAGATCGGCGATAGCTTCTTGTTGGGTGTCCTGCCTCTAATTGTGGCTCCATGGTGGGTGTGGGGGCACATTCGTGAATGAATATTCCTTTTCGTAATGATGATAACCCCTGTTTCGACTGTTTCTGCTTTACCTTCTCAGGCTCGTGGGGTGGGCGACCAAGCCCCCGAGTCGGTCCGTGTTGGAAGACCGGGCTCTGTAGCCTCCTCTGCATTGGGCCCCGACCTTGCTCCTCCTTTGGCCTCTCTGACTCCTTTCCCTGGCTCCCCTCCCTCTGTGATTGTGTCGAGCCCCAAGCCCCCAGTGGTGACTACCTCGTCCCCTGGCGCGGCTCCATCTCTAGTTGTAACTACTGCGCCTTTTAACCCCTCTCTCTCTGGGGGTTCTCACCACCGTCCTCGTCACAGCCGCCCTCGCTCGATTCCTTCCAGTTCTGCTACCTATCAAGCCTTGTTTGGTCCCGCTTCGTGGGCCAAATATTTTGATCTCCTCCCTCTTGATTTTGCGCCTCCTGACGATTTCTCCCTCCATCGACATCTCGTTGATTCCGTGGATGCGTCTGTTACTTTCAACCCCACTCGTCTCGGTACACGTGTCGTTGCTGCTCCTTTTCAGGATGCTGCTTCCCGCTTGGCTGCCTTATCCTGCCTTGGCGAGACCCCTGTTCGGGTCTCGAAGAACGCTCAGTTGAATGCCAGTGTTGGCACTATTCTGCTCCCGCCCGATGTTGTGACCGGTGTTCGGGACCTGCGCGACTGCCACGACGATATTCGACATGTCCTTGCTGCCCAGGGCCATTCTATTCTCCAGGTGGACACGTTTACTCGTCCCCCTCGTGGTAGTCGCCGTCAACCCCTCAGGGTTGTGAAGATTACCTATGATGGTATGACAATTCCACCCTCTGTCATTCTTGCTGGTGCCAGGTGCTCTGTCCAGGAGTACATTCCTTCTCCTCGGCTCTGCAACAAGTGCTGGAAGTTTGGGCATGGTGCCCTCCGCTGCTCTGGGACTGTCTCTCTCTGTCCTTTGTGTGGTGGCGAAGGTCACTCTAAGTCGGAGTGCACTTCTCCCCAGGCTCGTTGCCTCAACTGCGGTGAGGCCCATCCTACCTTCTCCCGTGCGTGTGTCCATTACAAGCTTGAGGCAGCCGTCCTCAACTTGAAGCACCGGGAGCGTTTATCTTTTCCTGAGGCGAGACGCCAGGTTCGCCGGCTCCCGCCTTATGCTAATATCTCTTATGCTCGCGTTTTGCGCTCTTCCTCTCCTCGTCCTTCCCACCTTCCTCAGACTCACAACTGTTTCCTTGGACCTTGATACGCCCACTGCCCCCTCCTCTGTTCCTTTGGGTTCTCTCCCGAAGGATCCACCTCCTGGTCCTCTGTCTGGGGTTCCCCTTCTTTCTACCTGGTCTGTCTTGTCTCCTGTGTCTTCTTCCTCGTCTCCCTCCGTTCCTCCTTTCCATCCTTCACCTCCGCCTCTTGACTCTCCCCGCCGCCTGTCGGTGCGGGCTGATGTCCATCGCTCTCCAAACGGCCGTCATGTGTGCTCTCGTTCAGCTTCTCCTGTTGAGACGCTAGAATCCGTTGCCCAGTACGTGGTTGCTGGGACACCTGTCTCTTTAAGTCAGAAGCGTAAGCCTGGCTCCTCTCCTTCCTCCTCCCCGGCGGGTAAGAAGGTTTCGCTTTCTTCCTCTGCCCCTACTTCTGCCTCTCTCGCTCCTTCCCCTCCCATTTCGGTGGTTGCGCCCCCTGTTCCTGCTATGGAGGTTTCTTTAGCCCCTGCTTCCCTTTCGGTTGCTGCTCTTGCTGGGGTGCGCTCCCCTCTTTCTTCCCCCCCCTCTTCCTGCTGCTGTCCTTGACTGCTCCCCTCCGTTGTATCCTCCTCTTCTTCCTCCTCCGGACCCCGCCCGCCCACCTCTGGTCTGTTCTCCTGCCTCCTTCCCTCCGTCTTTGCTCAGTTTACCCATGCCCCCTAACCCTGACTTTGCTGACCCTGATATTCTTTAACGTGCTTTGTTGCTCTTTCGCCTTTGTTTCTTCCTTGTTCTCTGTTTTTGTCCTTTCTCTTCTCGTCGATGTCTCTTCTTCAATGGAACGTTCGAGGTTATTACGCCAATTTCCTCGAACTCCAACTTCTGATTTCGCGGTTTTCGCCCCTTTGTGTCTGTCTCCAGGAGCTGATGCTTGGTGCTCGTCCTGGTCGTTTTCGTGGCTATCCCTTTCTCTCCCCCCCCCCCAGCCGTTGCTGGGGCTTCTAATTCTACTGCTCTCTTGATTCGTGCTAATGTTCCCTTTGTTCCTTTACATTTTCCTTCGCCTCTCCATTGTTCTGCTGCTCGTATCTTTGTGGGGAAATGGTACACAGTTTGTTC
The DNA here is from genome assembly GCF_040958095.1 of Procambarus clarkii. NCBI lineage: Eukaryota > Metazoa > Arthropoda > Malacostraca > Decapoda > Cambaridae > Procambarus > Procambarus clarkii. The sequence continues at coordinate 31,208,522 of NC_091210.1, forward strand.
CGTTTATCTCCCCCCCGAGTGTCCTGCTTTCTCTTCCTGATTTGAAACACCTCCTAGACTCCTTGCCAGAGCCTGTGCTCCTGCTGGGTGACTTCAATTGTCGTCATTCTCTTTCAGGTGAAGTTCTGACGAATACCCGGGGTCGCCTTCTTGAGCCGTTTCTCCTCTCTTCTTCCCTGTCTCTTCTGAATTCTGGTGAGCCCACTCATTTAGACTCTCGGACTCACACCCTTTCTTGTCTTGATCTTTCTCTCTGCTCTTCTTCTCTTTACTTAGATTTCACGTGGCAGGTTCTTGATGACCTCCATGGAAGTGATCATTTCCCCATCCTTGTTTCCTTTTTCTCTTTTCGCCCTTCCCTCTCTTTCCCTAGGTGGCAGTTTGCTAAGGCGGACCGGACCCTATTTACCCTCAGTGCTGCTCTCTCTGACCTCTCCCTTCTGCCTCTCTCTCGCGCTCTCCTCCTTTTTCATGACACTGTCTTCAACGCTGCCTTCCGCTCTATTCCTCGCTCTTCCTCTCGGGGTCCACGGAAGTGCGTTCCCTGGTGGAATGCGGACTGTGCTCGGGCTGTCTGCTGTAAGCGTGCAGCCTGGAAGAGGCACCGCCGTAGGCAGACGACCAATTCTTTTCTTTTCTTTCGGAAAGCGAGTCCAATGGCCCCTAGGGTCATCCATATAGCTAAACGTGAATGTTGGGCATCTTATGTCTCAACAATTACGTCCAAAACTCCTCTGCCCCAGATCTGGAAGCATATCCGCAAGATAGCGGGTAAGTTCGTTCCCGATGTTTCACCGGTCCTTCACCTCCATGATACTCTTGTGGCGGACCCGTTGCAGGTCGCTTCCGTACTGGGTTCCCACTTTTCTTCTGTTAGCTCTGGTCTTCATCTTCCCCAATCTTTCCTTCTTCGTAAACCTGTCCTTGAGTCTCGTCCTTTAGATTTCTGCACTCGTCTTCAGCTTCCCTATAATGATCCCTTCTCTCTCTCTGAACTTTATTCTGCCCTGGCCCTCTGCGGTTCTATGGCGGCGGGCCCCGATGGTATTCATTATGAGATGCTTCGCCATCTTCCCCCGTGCACGTCTCAGTATTTACTGAGTCTGTATAATCGGATCTGGGAGTCGTCGTCAGTCCCTGAGGACTGGCTCGATGCCGTTGTCCTCCCTGTTCGCAAACCGGGGTCTCTGGGTACTTTCCCTAAGGACTTTCGCCCTATTGTCCTCACAAGTTGTGTCTGCAAACTCTTTGAACGTATGGTTAACGTTCGTCTGATGTGGTTCCTGGAACACCATCACCTCCTCTCCCCTTCTCAATTTGGTTTCCGCAAGTGCCGCAGCACGACAGATGTTCTGGTGAACTTGGAGGTCTATATTCGTACTGCTTTTGCTGCGAAGACCTCCGTTGTTGCCATCCTTTTTGACCTGGAAAAGGCTTACGACACCACTTGGCGGTATCATATTCTATCTCATCTTCGTTCTTTTGGCCTTTGTGGTCATCTCCCTCTCTTTCTTCGCAGCTTCCTCTCTCGTCGTTCCTTTCGGGTGCGCCTTGGTCCTGCTCTCTCTGCCTCTTTTCAGCAATACGAAGGTGTGCCCCACGGTAGTGTTCTGAGCACTACTCTTTTTCTGGTTGTCCTCAATGGTCTTCTTTCCTCTCTTCCTTCAGGTGTCTTCTTCTCCGCTCTCTATGTCGATGATCTTACCCTTTGCTGGCAGGGTGATGATTCGCCTCTCCTTCAGCGCCGGCTTCAACTTGCAATTGATGTCGTGTCATCTTGGGCCACCGATCATGGCTTCAAGTTCTCTACTTCTAAGACTTTTGCCATGACTTTTACGCGGAAACGGGTCGTTCTTCGTCCCTCTTTGTCACTTTATGGTCATCCCCTTGAGTACAAAGATTCTGCGAAGCTTTTGGGGTTATTCCTTGACACTCGTATGTCTTGGTCTCCCCATATCTCTTACCTCCGTGTTGAGTGCTCTAAGGCCCTTACCCTCCTTCGGGTCTTGTCCCATACTTCTTGGGGGGCAGATAGGCGCACTCTCCTTGCTTTACATTCCTCTCTCGTCCTGTCTAAGCTCGATTATGGTTGCCCCTGCTTACTCGTCTGCTTCTCCTTCTACTCTTCGCCGTCTTGATGCTTTGCACCATACTGGGTTGCGCCTCGGTTCTGGTGCCTTTCGTTCGACTCCCGTCCTTAGCTTGTATGTTGACACTGGCTTCCTGTCTCTCCAAGACCGCCGTGATCGCTACTGTCTTCGCTATCTTGCACGGTCCTTACAACATCCTTCCTCTCGCCTCTGTCGTGCTTTAACTTTTACCCCTCCTGCGGTTCCTGTTCCTCTTCACCACCTCCCTCTTTCTGTCCGGTTATCTCGCCTACAGGACTCTCTTTCCGTTCGTATTTCTAATGTTTCTCCTCGTGTTGTTCCTTCTTTGCCCCCGTGGAGAGTCCCTCTTCCGCGGTTTTGTACATCCTTGACCCGTATAACTAAAGTTTTTACCCCTCCTACGGTTCTAAAACGCCTTTTCCTTGAGCACTTTTCTTCTCACTCCCACTCCGTTTCTGTCTTCACCGATGGGTCTAAGTCTGCGGACGGTGTTGGCTACTCTGTTGTTTTTCCTGATCGCACTTATATGTGTCGCTTACCTCCGGAGACTAGCATCTTTACAGCGGAGCTTTATGCTATTCTCTATGCTCCTCGTCTCCTGCTTTCTCGTTGTCAGTCTTCCTTTGTAGTTGTTGTTGACTCTCGTAGTGCCCTCATGGCTCTCGGGTCCTTTAATCCGGTTCATCCAGTAGTTGTCAAGATCCAGCATTGGCTGTTTCTTGTTCACAGTAAATTTAAGTCGGTTGAGTTTTGTTGGGTTCCCAGCCATATTAGTGTGTCTTTAAATGAGCATGCGGATGCTGCCGCCAAGGAGGCTGTCCGCCCTTGTCCCATCTCTCGTAAAGGTATTCCGTATTCCGACTTTTACCCGGTTATCCATTCTTCCGTCCTTACCCGCTGGCAGGCTTCTTGGTTGTCTATTACTGGTAACAAACTACGTACTCTTAAATGTTGTGTTTCCTCGTGGCCATCCTCCTTCCACCGTAACCGGGGATGGGAAACAGCTCTGGCGAGGTTGCGTATTGGCCATACTCGCTTAACCCATGGTCACTTAATGGAGCGCTGCCCTGCTCCTTATTGTCCTAGTTGCATTGTCCCTCTTACGGTCGTGCATGTCCTTCTTGAATGTCCCGACTTCCAGGACGAGCGTGTGTCTTGCTTTCCGACCGCCCCTCGCGGTCACCTGTCCCTCAATAGAATTCTTGGTGACTCAGATACTTTTGATATCGTTCGCCTTATGCGTTTTTGTTCTCGTATTGGCATCCTTGGTGATATTTAGCGCCCTCTGATTATTTTGCACATTTGATGGTGCTACATAGCCTTCCCGGTTTGGTGCCTTCGTTTGATAATTACTTACTTACTTACTTGATACCTGCTTGATGGGGTTCTGGGAGTTTTTCTACTTCCCAAGCCCGGCCCGAGGCCAGGCTTGACTTGTGAGAGTTTGGTCCACCAGGCTGTTGCTTGGACCGGCCCGCAGGCCCACATATACCTGCTTGATGGGGTTCTGGGAGTTCTTCTACTCACCAAGCCCGGCCCGAGGCCAGGCTTGACTTGTGAGAGTTTGGTCCACTAGGCTCTTGCTTGGAGCGGCCCACAGGCCCACATACTCACCACAGCCCGGTTGGTCCGGCACTCCTTGGAGGAATAAATCGAGTTTCCTCTTGAAAATGTCCACGGTTGTTCCGGCAATATTTCTTATGCTCGCTGGGAGGGTGTTGAACAACCGCGGACCTCTGATGTTTATACAGTGTTCTCTGATTGTGCCTATGGCACCTCTGCTCTTCACTGGTTCTATTCTGCATTTTCTTCCATATCGTTCACTCCAGAATATTGTTATTTTACTGTGTAGATTTGGGACCTGGCCCTCCAGTATTTTTCACGTTTATATTATTTGATAAATATTGTGGCCCACTGTGTATTGTGGCCCACTGTGTATTGTGGCCCACTGTGTATTGTGGCCCATTGTGTATTGTGGCCCACTGTGTATTGTGGCCCACTGTTTATTGTGACCTATCGTGTATTGTGGCCCACTGTGTATTGTGGCCCACTGTGTATTGTGGCCCACTGTGTATTGTGGCCCACTGTTTATTGTGACCCATCGTGTATTGTGGCCCACTGTGTATTGTGGCCCACTGTTTATTGTGGCCCACTGTGTATTGTGGCCCACTGTGTATTGTGGCCCACTGTTTATTGTGACCCATCGTGTATTGTGGCCCACTGTGTATTGTGGCCCATTGTGTATTGTGGCCCACTGTGTATTGTGGCCCACTGTGTATTATGACCCATTGTGGCCCACTTTGTATTGTGGCCCATTGTGTATTGTGGCCCACTGTGTATTGTGGCCCACTGTGTATTGTGGCCCATTGTGTATTGTGGCCCACTGTGTATTATGACCCATTGTTTCCCACTTTGTATTGTGGCCCATTGTGTATTGTGGCCCACTGTGTATTGTGGCCCACTGTGTATTGTGGCCCACTGTGTATTGTGACCCATTGTGTATTGTGGCCCATTGTGTATTGTGGCCCACTGTGTATTGTGGCCCACTGTGTATTATGACCCATTGTGGCCCACTTTGTATTGTGGCCCATTGTGTATTGTGGCCCACTGTGTATTGTGGCTTACTGTGTATTATGACCCATTGTGGCCCACTTTGTATTGTGGCCCATTGTGTATTGTGGCCCACTGTGTATTGTGGCCCACTGTGTATTGTGGCCCACTGTGTATTGTGACCCACTGTGTATTGTGGCCCACTGTGTATTGTGGCCCACTGTTTATTGTGGCCCACTGTGTATTGTGCCCCACTGTGTATTGTGGCCCACTGTGTATTGTGGCCCACTGTGTATTGTGACCTATTGTGTATTGTGGCCCATTGTGTATTGTGGCCCACTGTGTATTGTGGCCCACTGTGTATTGTGACCTATTGTGTATTGTGACCTATTGTGTATTGTGGCCCATTGTGTATTGTGACCCACTGTGTATTGTGACCTATTGTGTATTGTGGCCCATTGTGTATTGTGGCCCACTGTGTATTGTGGCCCACTGTGTATTGTGGCCCACTGTGTATTGTGGCCCACTGTGTATTGTGACCCACTGTGTATTGTGGCCCACTGTGTATTGTGGCCCACTGTGTATTGTGGCCCACTGTGTATTGTGACCCACTGTGTATTGTGGCCCACTGTGTATTGTGGCCCACTGTGTATTGTGGCCCACTGTGTATTGTGGCCCACTGTGTATTGTGGCCCACTGTGTATTGTGGCCCACTGTGTATTGATCCAGTCATTAACAATAATTCAACACAATGCTACACAGTATTCATCTATAAACATCCATATATGATGAAACACTTGTGATGAACCTCTCACACACTCACAGCTCCCTGACAAGAGGGAGCCAGCTTAGCTTAGCTGCCACACATGGTGTCAGCAAGGCGGACAGCCCGCCTGCTTTCATAACTCTCACTGTATTTCCCACTTCTAGACTTTCCTTCACCTGTTCTTCTCCATCTCCTTTACTCGCCCCCCCCTCCGGCCCCACTAAGTAACCCTCCTGCCACCTTGCGTTCGCCTCCTCCTCGGCCACCCCACCTACTTAGCCACTTACCTCCTCGGCCACCCGGTCACACTCAGCCCGGCGTCTACCAGCCACCCAATTACAACGGTGGATGTAGGATTATTACACCCACGGTGATTGTAGGAGTATTTGCCGAGATGTGTTCTTTCCAAGCTTACAGAAATGGCGCATGACAGTGGATACTCAGGTTCCTCCCATGAGAAACGCATTCATCCGAGTGGTGATTGTCACAGCTGACCAACCCTCCAACCACCACCCGTATCCACTCTCCCACTTTACATCCGACCAACGTCCGCTCAGCACCCGCCCAGCGTTCACCCAGCGCTCAACCAGCATCCTGTAACACGGGGGAAGGGGGTGTTCTCTAATTGTCTTTCCTTCTTCTTTTCCCCCTCTACCCGTATTCTTACTTTTTCTTCTCTACAAGGGACTCCAAAACTTTTACTAAAGCCGACTCCACGCCACGTGGTCCTAAGACGATTGACCGACTTAGGATTCTACAACCAGTATGACGTGACCTAGGCTCTGAGCAAAACCCTAGAGTCGCCTCCGCCGCCACCACCAGACCAGTAACACAGAGCAATAATCGAGGTCTAGATCGATCATGCTAATTAATCAACCTTGGGGCTTGATCCCCACTAGTAACCGATGACCTTGGAAACTTAGAGTGTGGAATTAATTACACGGGAATGATGAATTCCGACTCGATGTTAGAATCGGCGCCCAATCCAACTCTGCCTCGTGTGGACCCCGTGACCAGGACAAGTTCACATAAACACATGGAAATAATAAAAATGCAAATTATTAACTAATTAATTTATTAAAAGAAAACTAAAACAAAATCTAAATATGTTCACTCCCTGTCACTTTAACACTCCCTACTTGACCTGAACGGCAATGAGTTGACTATCCCTATAAATAACAATAGCAACTATACCTCTATGTTGACCAGCTAAAGATGTTGGGCTGGTCTTGGGGGAGAGGTGAGATGGGTTGACCTCTCCCAGTTGATCTGGAGTTCACACTGATCTCTCCTCGTCTGGGCTACCCCAGACTAGAGCATTGTATCCTTCCGCATCGCTTACCAAGTTACTTAGCCAGGTTTAAGTTATAATAATTAACCTCTGTTGTACTTAATTGATCCAGACTAGTTGAATTATTTTACTGAAGTTAAATTACACAAGCATCTAACGGCAGAGCTGTTCCCGATCACCAAAATGGTTATTTGAACTTTGAGAAATAGTGGACATGTCAACTCTGATGACCTATGACCGCCGGTCACTCGCGCCTTACAACTTAGATCTGATTCGTGACGTCACTGATGGTGACTTAACTCAATAATTAGAATACTCTTGATATTGTACCCAGTACTATTATACACTACAATTTTAATACAAAATGAATAAAGGCTAATTTCTCTAAATTACTGAATACTATAGGATGGTTCATTATACGCAGCTATGAACAAGGCGTCGATTATTTTCACCGCGAATTCCCTGGGGGTCAGGTCCCGGGTCACCACGCGGGCCCAGCTTCCCATTCTCTTTTGTCGATAAACCACTCTGGATAATTCTTACAACCAGCCTAGTTTGTTACAATCTGCCAAGCGCCCGCCCAGAGTCTGTCCACTCAGCGCCCGCCCAGAGTCTGCCCACTCAGCGTCCGCCCAGAGTCTACCCACTCAGCGCCCGCCCACTCAGCGTCCGCCCAGAGTCTGCCCACTCAGCGCCCACCCAGAGTCTGCCCACTCAGCGCCCGTGCAGACTCTGCCCACTCAGCGCCCGCCAATGTCGCAGGTCACAGTAGAGAACCAGGGTTCTCAGTTAAAAGTAGCCATCAATCAGCAGCAGAGAAGGCAAGTGTGTGGAATCGCAAAAACAACGAGGATATGCGCAAACATTCTTACAACAGAACCCAATGTTCGGGTACGTGGTGTCCTCCAAAAGAGTATCAATCAACACCCTACATCAGCAGTCAGAGAAAACACCTCCAACAGCTGGATTTCGACATAACATCTACTAGAAGCCATTAAAGCAACATCGGTTAGAACCTTGCAGCACAACCCCCAATGCTGCCCGCCCCTAAGAAGTAGCCAAACTATCCAGCCTCTTGAATAAGGTAAATGACTCTCCCGGAACCACCCAAGCATTGCGCACCCTCCTCCTGTTTGGTAACACGTGCCTAGCTGTCCCTGCAAGGATAGACAAATCGCTATAGCTTTCTCAGTCATTAGGGCTATAAATAGTTTCCCTCGAGAGGACAACCAGGCACCCCTCCCCACCCATGCCAAAAACACCCACTCCAGGAAAGAAAACAACAGAAATAACAGAAACGAGGCATTCAACATCAGAGCAACAGTCAACAAGAAAAAAAAAGAAGGCAACACTGTAGGGACAATGCAAGCCATTACCAGCAAAGACACAGTTGCCACCAGAGATGCCAACACAGCACATGCCCTGAGAGACAAACACCCACCAGAGCTCCACGTGACGTCTGTTTTCCATCAGTCTGTGTCACCTGAGCAGAACCTACTAGATGCTATCGACCACACACGAATCACACACAGATTCATGTGTGGCCGAATCTGTGGATCATAAAGCAACTTTATCCTTCACTCCATTATCAGCAGGCAGGTTCAAAGGACTAAAACCCAATCACATTAAACAAATGCTCAACCATGCACTGGGAGACGTTGCACAGGTCTTTCTGGTATAAATAATTAGATTCTCCACATATGCCTAGCTGGCAACATACCAGGGACCAGAGTCCATACAGCTTTACTTTTTTGGTGCTACAGTACAGGGGTAGCGATCCTCTGGCAGCATTCTCTAGCGTCCAGCTAGCAGCACTACTCAACAGACACCTCCCTGCCGTCAGTTTCTCCCTTAAGCCAGTCCTGGAGGCACGTCGATCTCTTTCAACACCATGTAATTAGCAGCTACCACACTGCTTCAGAACGGCGGCAGCTTACGTGGTCGCTTCTCCAGGACCATGTCGGGAGACCGTGGAATGCCCAAGATGAACTGCGTCTCCAATACCGCTGCCCCCCACACGTGCCCCCCAGACGTCACTTCTGTGGACACAAAAACGTCATCAATTATCTTGCTGGTACTGGTGAAACTATGAAATAGCCCTAATCCACTGGGGAGTTGACATTGTGCTCTGTAGCACACCCTAGGTGGCGCTGGTCTTGATTCGTTACCTCACCAGAGGTCACCCACAACAACCCCTCTGGCAGACCAAGGCCGAAATCTTGAGCCATTTGCAGGTATTTGACAGCCACCACCAGATGGTATTGTTCACATTACGTCTGAACCCGTGGGGGTTTAGAGAGCCGACTCACAGATGGAGCTGACGTCGCTACTCCCTACTCCGACGATGTTGTCGGGTTCGTAAACCACAAACACACACACACACACACACACACCACACACCACACACACACACACACACACACACACACACACACACACACACACACACACACACACACACAACACACCACACACACACACACACACACACACACACACACACACACACACACACACACACACACCACACACACACACACACACACACACACACACACACACACACACACACACAACACACACACACACACACCACACACAACACACACACACACACACACACACACACACACACACACCACACACACACACACACACACACACACACACACACACACACACACACACACACACACACACACACACACACACACACACACACACACACACACACACACACACACACACACACACACACACACACACACACACACACACACACACACACACACACACACACACACACACACACAACACACACACACACACACAGAGGGGTTAAGAAAATTCCTAACAGATATAGCATGGGAAACAGAGCTCAGGGAAAAGACGGCCCAAGATATGATGGATTACATCACGCAGAAGTGCAAGGACGCAGCAAACAAGTTTGTCCCAGTCCAAAAGGAAAACAGAGAAATGAAGATGAGAAACCCATGGTTTAATCAGAGATGTAGGCTAGCTCAGCAAAGTAAAAGGGCATGGAGAAACTATAGGAATAACAGGACACTGGAGAGCAGAGAAATATACCAGAATGCCAGGAATGAATATGTCAGGATGAGAAGAGAGGCAGAAAGACAATACGAAAATGACATCGCAAGCAAGGCAAAGACTCAGCCTAAATTGTTGCATAGCCACATTAGGAGAAAAACAAGGAGCAAGGAGATATTCCAGAGGTAAGTGAGGGAATAGCTAACCAGGAACCACTGGAAGAGTTTGAGATTACCAGTGGGGAAGTAAGGAAGTGTTTACTAGAGTTGGACGTGACGAAGGCTATAGGCCCAGATGGAATCTCCCCTTGGGTTCTAAAGGAAGGAGCAAGAGAAATAAATGTCCATAGTGTATAACAAATCACTGGCAACAGGGGAACTGCCAGATATTTGGAAAGCAGCTAACGTAGTCCCGATATACAAGAAAGGGGATAGACAGGAGGCACTGAACTACAGGCCAGTGCCCCTAACCTGCATACCATGCAAGCTGATGGAGAAGATTGTGCGAAAAAAACTAGTGGAGCATCTGGAGCGAAGGAACTTTGTAACACAGCATCAATATGGGTTCAGGGATGGCAGGTCCTGCCTCACAGGGTTACTTGAATTCTACGACCAGGCAACAAAAATAAGGCAAGAAAGAGAAGGGTGGGCAGACTGCATATTTTTGGATTGTCAGAAAGCCTATGATACAGTGCCGCACAAGAGGCTAGTGCGAAAGTTGGAGATGCAGGCTGGAGTGAGAGGGAAGGTACTCTGGTGGATAGAGGAGTACCTAAGCAACAGGAGACAACGAGTCTGTGTGGGGTGAGGTCTCAGATTGGCGAGACGTCACAAGTGGAGTCCCGCAGGGGTCAGTCCTTGGACCTATACTGTTTCTGGTATATGTAAATGATCTCCCAGAGGGTATAGATTCGTTCCTCTCAATGTTTGCCGACGATGCAAAAATTATGAGGAGGATTGAAACAGGATGATAGTAGGAGGCTACAAGATGACCTGGAGAGACTGAGTGAATGGTCCAACAAATGGCTGTTGAAGTTCAACCCAAGTAAATGCAAAGTAATGAAACTAGGCAATGGAAACAGGAGGCCAGGCACAGGATACAGAATAGGAGATGAAGTACTTAATGAAACAGACATAGAGAAAGATCTAGGAGTTGATATCACACCAAACCTGTCTCCTGAAGCCCACATAAAGAGAATAACGTCTGCGGCATATGCGAGCCTGGCTAACATCAGAACGGCGTTCAGGAACCTGTGTAAGGAATCATTCAGAATCTTGTACACCACATATGTAAGACCAATCCTGGAGTATGCGGCCCCAGCAAGGAGCCCGTACCTTGTCAAGCACAAGACGAAGCTGGAAAAAGTCCAAAGGTATGCTACTAGACTAGTCCCAGAACTAAGAGGCATGAGTTATGAGGAAAGGCTGCGGGAAATGCACCTTACGACACTGGAAGACAGAAGAGTAAGGGGGACATGATCACAACCTACAAAATCCTCAGGGGAATCGACCGGGTAAACAAGGATAAACTATTCAACACTGGTGGGACGCGAACAAGGGGACACAGGTGGAAGCTGAGTACCCAAATGAGCCACAGAGACGTTAGAAAGAACTTTTTCAGTGTCAGAGTAGTTAGTAAATGGAATGCATTAGGAAGTGATGTGGTGGAGGCTGACTCCGTACACAGTTTCAAGTGTAGATATGATAGAGCCCAGTAGGCTCAGGAATCTGTACACCAGATGATTGACAGTTGAGAGGCGGGACCAAAGAGCCAGAGCTCAACCCACGCAAGCACAATTAGGTGAGTACAATTAGGTGAGTACACACACACACACACAGGAGGCTGGTGGAGGCTGACTCCATACACAGTTTCAAGTGTAGATATGACAGAGCCCGATAGGCTCAGGAATCTGTACACCTGTTGATTGACGGTTGAGAGGCGGGACCAAAGAGCCAGAGCTCAACCCCCGCAAACACAACTAGGTGAGTACACACCACACACACACACACACACACACATGGATTCAGGGATGGCAGGTCCTGCCTCATAGGGTTACTTGAATTCTACGACCAGGCAACAAAAATAAGGCAAGAAAGAGAAGGGTGGGCAGACTGCATATTTTTGGATTGTCAGAAAGCCTTTGACACAGTGCCACACAAGAGGCTAGTGAAAAAACTGGAGATGCAGGCTGGAGTGAAAGGGAAGGTACTCCATTGGATACAGGAGTACCTAAGTAACAGGAGACAACGAGTCAGTGTGAGGGGTGAGGTCTCAGATTGGCGAGACGTTACGAGTGGAGTACCGCAGGGGTCAGTCCTTGGACCTATACTGTTTCTGATATATGTAAATGATCTTCCAGAGGGTATAGAATCGATTCTCTCAATGTTTGCCGATGATGCAAAAATTATGAGGATTGAAACTGAGGACGATAGTAGGAGGCTACAAGATGACCTAGACAGACTGAGTGAATGGTCCAACAAATGGCTGTTGAAGTTCAACCCGAGTAAATGCAAAGTAATGAAACTAGGTGGTGGAAATAGGAGGCCAAACACAGGATACAGAATAGGAGATGAAGTACTTAATAAAACGAACAGAGAGAAAGATCTAGGAGTTGATATCACACCGAACCTGTCTCCTGAAGCCCACATCAAAAGAATAACGTCTGCGGCATATGCGAGGCTGGCTAACATCAGAACAGCGTTCAGGAACCTGTGTAAGGAATCATTCAGAATCTTGTACACCACATATGTACGACCAATCCTGGAGTATGCGGCCCCAGCATGGAGCCCGTACCTTGTCAACGCACAAGACGAAGCTGGAAAAAGTCCATAGGTATGCCACTATACTAGTCCCAGAACTAAGAGGCATGAGTTACGAGGAAAGGCTGCGGGAAATGCACCTTACGACACTGGAAGACAGAAGAGTAAGGGGAGACATGATCACAACCTACAAAATCCTCAGGGGATTCGACCAGGTAAACAAGGATAAACTATTCAACACTGGTGGGACGCGAACAAGGGGACACAGGTGGAAACTGAGTACCCACATGAGCCACAGAGACGTTAGAAGGAACTTTTTTTTCAGTGTCCGAGTAGTTAACTGATGGAATGCATTAGGCAGTGATGTGGTGGAGGCTGACTCCATACACAGTTTCAAATGTAAATATGATAGAGCCCAGTAGGCTCAGGAATCTGTACACTAGTTGATTGACAGTTGAGAGGCGGGACCAAAGAGCCAAAGCTCAACCCCCGCAAGCACAACTAGGTGAGTACAAATAGGTGAGTACACACTCTCCCACTCCCACTCTCCCTCTCCCCCTCTCCCCCTCTCCCCTTCTCCCTCTCTCCTTCTCTCTCTCTCTCTCTCTCTCTCTCTCTCTCTCTCTCTCTCTCTCTCTCTCTCTCCCTCTCCCTCTCCCTCTCTCCTCTCTCTCTCTCTCTCTCTCTCTCTCTCTCTCTCTTCTCTCTCTCTCTCTCTCTCTCTCTCTCTCTGTCTCTCCTCTCTGTCTCTCTGTCTCTCTGTCTCCCTCTCTCTCTCCTCTCTCCCTCTCTCTCCCTCTCCCTCTCCCTCTCTCTCTCTCTCTCTCTCTCTCTCTCTCTCTCTCTCTCTCTCTCTCTCTCTCTCTCTCTCTCTCTCTCTCTCTCTCTCTCTCTCTCTCTCCTCTCTCTCTCTCTCTCTCTCTCTCTCTCCTCTCTCCCTCTCTCTCTCTCTCTCTCTCTCTCTCTCTCTCTCTCTCTCTCTCTCTCTCTCTCTTCTCTCTCTCTCTCCTCTCTCTCTCTCTCTCTCTTGCTCTCGCTCTCGCTCTCGCTCTCTCTCTCTCTCTCTCTCCCTCTCTCTCTCTCTCTCTCCCTCTCTCTCTCGGGCAAAACATGGAAGGGACACGAACTCGGGCTTACGCACGCAGGATGTCAATCGCGGCTGGAACAAATTCAGAGGAAGAGGTGGAACAGGAACCTGGATGAAGGGAGTATTCCAGCAAATGTGGGAGGAATTCAGTGAAGAACTGAGGGTAATGAGGGAGACAGTTGCCAACCTGCAGGTTGAACTAAGGGCAGCAAAGGAGGAGATAAGAAGCCTGAAGGAGACTTCTCCACAATACCAGACACAAACCGTGCCTCAGGGAGACAGGAATGCTACTGTGGAGGGGACCTCCACACCTCAGCTCTCATTTGCTGAAATACTTAAAACGAGCCCTGAAGCTAGGTCTGCAGTTAAGGAAGTTGCCATGGAAGTGACTTCCTCTCAGGAAGCGGCTAGATGTACTAGCCGGCTGATAGAGAGAAATAGAGCAGTAGTAGTAGCAGGCATTAAGGAGCAAACAGGGACCAGACCAAAGGAGCGGAGAGACAAGGACAAAAACATGATTAAAGAGATCCTTAAAGAGGTAAGGATGGAGGGAGCTGAGCAAAATGTTGAAAAGGTTTTCAGGCTTGGAAAGTACAACAAGGACAGAGACCGAATGATAAAGGTGGTTTTCATGAGCGAAATCGCGAAAGAGGAACTATTAGAAAGGAAGTGCTTCTAGTAGGTGTAGAGAAGTTCAAAAGAGTATTCTTGCAGAGGGATATGACAAGGGAAGAGAGAATGCAAGCAGCAGACGCGAGGAAGGAGCGCAGGGAGAGAGAAAGGAATCAGGGAGCCACACCCCCGATCCCTACAATCCCAGAGGGAAATGGGGAACCCTCCTCAAACAGTGCATTAGCCACAGGGAGTGCGGCACCACCCCCTCATTCCACCCAACAACACTCTACCTGCCCCAACCCCTGTCAGCCCCCCACTAAGTACCCACCTAAGGCACCCTCCCCCCACCCACCCCTCTCCTCCCACTCACCCCCCTCCTCCCACTCCCCCCTCCCCCCAGGACCTCCCTTCTCCCCCATCCCCCAAGCCCTCCCTTCTCCCACATGCCCTTAAGTCCCTCCCACCCACAAGCCCTCCATTCTCCCCCAGCCCCCTAAGCTCCCCACTCTCCCCCACCCCACCTAAGCCTTCCCCTCTCCACCACTCCCCAAAACCCTCACCTCTTCCTCAACCACCTCAGCCTTCCCTTTCCCCCCACGCCCCCAAGCCCTCCCCACTTTATTGCCCCCCAAGCCCTCCCCACTTTATTGCCCCCCAAACCCCCCTTTCTCCCCCATCCCCCCACCCCCCAACCCTCCCCCTCTCACCCCCCAACCCTCCCCCTCTCACATCCCCAACCCTCCCCCCTCACCCACTCCCGCTACCCTCCCCCTCCCCTCCTCACCCACTCCTCCTACCCTCCCCCTACCCCCTACCCCCCCAAGCCCTTCCTCCTCCACCAGTCTCCCCATACCAGATCCTCCCAGCTCCGCTCCCCAGACCCCACAGGTCCCCCCCAGACGAGAAGCAGAAGAGAGTTAGTTTCAGGGCAATGTACTCGAACATAGATGGGATCACAAGCAAGGCAAGTGAACTAAGGGAAAGAGCACAAGAAGTGAACCCAGATGTAATTGGACTCACTGAAACAAAACTCTCTGGAATCATAACGAATGCCGTGTTTCCCCAGGAGTACACAATAATAAGGAAAGAGAGGGAAGGTAGGGGAGGAGGAGGAGTGGCCCTACTCATGAGAAAGGAATGGAGTTTTAAGGAGATGGCTATCCCGGGCTGTGAGGGTTTCAGAGACTACATAGCAGGCACCATGACAATGGGAGGACCAAGGATAGTAGTAGCAGTAATATATAACCCTCCACCAAATGACAGAAGACCCAGTCAAGAGTACGAAAGCAACAACATGGCAGTTAACACTATAATTGAGAGGGCAGCCTCTTCTGCCTGTAGAAATAGATCCTACCTGCTCATCATGGGGGACTTCAATCACGGCAGGATTGATTGGGAGAACAAGGAACCGCATGGAGGCGAGGATACGTGGAGAGCCAAACTACTGGAGGTGGCGACTAGAAACTTCTTAACCCAGCATGTCAGTGAACCCACAAGGATGAGAGGAAATGACGAACCAGCGAGACTCTACCTGGTTTTCACCCTGAACGACTCTGACATAAGAGAAGTCAGTTTTGAGGACCCAGTAGGAATGAGCGACCACAGTGTATTGGTGTTTGAGTACCTGATTGAAGAAGGGTTATTGAACTCGAGGAGGGATACCGAAACCAAAAGGTTAGCATACCGAAAGGGAAACTATGAGGAGATAAGAAAATGCCTAGCAGATATAGCATGGGAAACAGAGCTCAGGGAAAAGACGGCCCAAGATATGATGGAATACATCACGCAAAAATGCATGGACGCAGCAAACAAGTTTGTCCCAGTCCAAAAGGAAAACAGTGAAATGAAGATGAGAAACCCATGGTTTAATCAGAGATGTAGGCTAGCTAAGCAGCAAAGTAAAAGGGCATGGAGAAACTATAGGAATAACAGGACACTGGAGAGCAGAGAAAGATACCAGAATGCCAGGAATGAATATGTTAGGATGAGAAGAGAGGCAGAAAGACAATACGAAAATGACATCGCAAGCAAGGCAAAGACTCAGCCTAAATTGCTACATAGCCACATCAGGAGAAAAACAACAGTAAAGAACAGGTTATGAAATTAAGGTTAGGGGCAGAAGGATTCACTACAAACGACAAGGAAGTGTGTGAGGAACTGAATAAGAAATTCCAAGAGGTCTTCACCTTAGAGCAAGGAGAAATCCCAGAGATAAGAGAGGGAATAGCTAACCAGGAACCACTGGAAGAGTTTGAGATTACCAGCGGGGAAGTAAGGAAGTGTTTACTAGAATTGGATGTGACAAAGGCTATAGGCCCAGATGGAATCTCCCCTTGGATACTAAAGGAAGGAGCAGAAGAACTGTGCCTCCCGCTCTCCATGGTGTATAACAAATCACTGGCAACAGGGGAACTGCCAGAAATTTGGAAAGCAGCTAACGTAGTCCGATATACAAGAAAGGGGATAGACAGGAGGCACTGAATTACAGACCAGTGTCCCTAACCTGCATACCATGCAAGCTGATGGAGAAGATTGTGCGAAGAAAGCTAGTGGAGCACCTGGAGCGAAAGAACTTTGTAACACAGCATCAACATGGATTCAGGGATGGCAGGTCCTGCCTCACAGGGTTACTTGAATTCTACGACCAGGCAACAAAAATAAGGCAAGAAAGAGAAGGGTGGGCAGACTGCAATTTTTGGATTGTCAGAAAGCCTTTGACACAGTGCCACACAAGAGGCTAGTGAAAAAACTGGAGATGCAGGCTGGAGTGAAAGGGAAGGTACTCCGTTGGATACAGGAGTACCTAAGTAACAGGAGACAACGAGTCAGTGTGAGGGGTGAGGTCTCAGATTGGCGAGACGTTACGAGTGGAGTACCGCAGGGGTCAGTCCTTGGACCTATACTGTTTCTGATATATGTAAATGATCTTCCAGAGGATATAGAATCGTTTCTCTCAATGTTTGCCGATGATGCAAAAATTATGAGGAGGATTGAAACTGAGGACGATAGTAGGAGGCTACAAGATGACCTAGACAGACTGAGTGAATGGTCCAACAAATGGCTGTTGAAGTTCAACCCAAGTAAATGCAAAGTAATGAAACTAGGTGGTGGAAATAGGAGGCCAAACACAGGATACAGAATAGGAGATGAAGTACTTAATGAAACGAACAGAGAGAAAGATCTAGGAGTTGATATCACACCAAACCTGTCTCCTGAAGCCCACATAAAAAGAATAACGTCTGCGGCATATGCGAGGCTGGCTAACATCAGAACAGCGTTCAGGAACCTGTGTAAGGAATCATTAAGAATCTTGTACACCACATATGTAAGACCAATCCTGGAGTATGCGGCCCCAGCAAGGAGCCCGTACCTTGTCAAGCACAAGACGAAGCTGGAAAAAGTCCAAAGGTATGCCACTAGAAGTCCCAGAACTAAGAGGCATGAGTTACGAGGAAAGGCTGCGGGAAATGCACCTTACGACACTGGAAGACAGAAGAGTAAGGGGAGACATGATCACAACCTACAAAATCCTCAGAGGAATCGACCGGGTAAACAAGGATAAACTATTCAACACGGTGGGACGCGACAAGGGGACACAGGTGGAAACTGAGTACCCACATGAGCCACAGAGACGTTAGAAGGAACTTTTTCAGTGTCAGAGTAGTTAACAGATGGAATGCATTAGGCAGTGATGTGGTGGAGGCTGACTCCATACACAGTTTTAAATGTAGATATGATAGAGCCCAGTAGGCTCAGGAATCTGTACACCAGTTGATTGACAGTTGAGAGGAGGGACCAAAGAGCCAAAGCTCAACCCCCGCAAGCACAAATAGGTGAGTCACACACACACACACACACACACACACACACACACACACACACACACACACACACACACATGCACACACACACACACACACACACACACACACACACACACACACACACACACACACACACACACACACACACACACACACACACACACACACACACACACACACACTCTCTCTCTCTCACTCACACTCTCTCACTCTCTCACTCTCTCACTCTCCCACTCTCCCACTCTCCACTCTCTCACTCTCTCACTCTCTCACTCTCTCACTCTCTCACTCACTCTATCACTCACTCACACACTCACACACTCACACTCACTCTCTCTCTCTCTCTCTCTCTCTCTCTCTCTCTCTCTCTCTCTCTCTCTCTCTCTCTCTCTCTCTCTCTCTCTCTCTCTCTCTCTCTCTCCTGTATCTCTCTCTCTCTCTCTCTCTCTCTGTCTCTCTCTCTCTCTCTCTCTCTCTCTCTCTCTCTCTCTCTCTCTCTCTCTCTCTCTCTCTCTCTCTCTCTCTCTCTCTCTCTCTCTGTCTCTGTCTCTGTCTCTGTCTCTCTCTCTCTCTCTCTCTCTCTCCTCTCTCTCTCTCTCTCTCTCCTCTCTCTTCTCTCTCTCTCTCTCTCTCTCTCTCTCTCTCTCTCTCTCTCTCTCTCTCTCTGTCTTTCAAAAGTGAATTCATGGTGATTCATAAGTCCTCACATTTTATGATTATAAGGCTCGAATGAAGAGGAGATGGAGCAATTGGGTTTCCCTCGAGTGCCTGGGTATCAGTTGCGCCCTTCACGCAGTACGCGTCAATGATGGAGAGCGTGACCAGCTGAGTCACTGTTGAGTATATAGGTGGGGAGATAGGCAGCTTGTACTGATTTCTCTGGGCAGCTCCCTGGCTCATTTTTGGCCAGACACGGTTACGGAAAGGACCGGTAAGCACGGTACTGCCGTCGTCAGTATCCGCTCTCTCTCACTGTTATAATATTATGAAGAATTATTTCGACCAGTGTATGAGTCGGTCTCTGGGTAGGGGCGATGGGTTTCTTTTATTTTACACAGTTATTCATTCATATAGAAGCGTCGTGGGTTATGCTCTTGGGCTGCAATCCGTCTCACGTAACCAGTACCTTATATGTCACCTCTAGATAAATCTTTTGGAGCGACGCTGGGAATGAGTGACAACATTCTATAGGCTTCCAGATTCTTGCCTTACTTTTCACATTTATCGCTTTAGCGATAATACTAATAATTTTCTCCTTCTTAGTCCTAATAATTTTCTCCAGACTATATCACGTCATTGTTATTTCTCTGTGTTCTCACAGCAACTCTTCACCTGTCTACCATGTATCTACAGGTTAATCACCTGCTGTTTAGTGTAGACACATTCACTCATCTACCTACTAACCTGACTCCTGGAACTACCACACAACAAACATTTCCAGTTTGGCAGCAGGATGCTGCTCCTGGAAACTTTCCTTATTAAGATTACTCAATAGCTCGGTCGATAGTGCTTATAGGCTTCACACGTGTGAGGCCTATAAGCGGTATCGACCGCTTCCATGGTTCGGTTCGAGTCTCCTGGAGCCCAGGTAAATGGAATACCACACAACACCTCACTCCGTCTACCTCACATGTGCCGAATGTCTTAATTAAACACTATAACAATATACAATATCAACACTTGAAATAAGTAGAGACAAATCATGTAGACTAAAGCAAAAATTAAAAACCGCCAGCATGAACTATAAATAAAAATGCAAGGCCTAGTGTACATCATACAGTGTACAATTGAACAGCCGAAAGGTTATTATTTAGCAGAGGCCGCAGCTCCCTGATATACAAGAATTCCCTTATTCTCAAATCCAACTGATCATTCATACAAGTTTCCTGAATTTTAAAATCGGATTCAAGCAGAGAATGATTCAACTCATGACAATGATTTCCAATATCCGAGAATGCTGGTTTGGATATGATTTTTCTCTTTTTACTTATTTCAAGTGTGGATATTGTATATTGTTATAAGTGTTTAATTAAGACGTACAATACATTTTTGGTGTTTAGTTTTGTCTGATATTTATGTTTTTTTTATAAGGTTTTGGCAAGTATTTTTCAATTGTTTTATATTTTTATTGTGTTTTATATACATTTTTTGTAAGGGTGTAGTCATTATTATAAGTGTTGTATTAGCGTTGATTATCAATGTGTTAATTATTAAGTTCCACTTCGTTTGATCACTTTACGTAAGTTTAACACTGTGTTTTGTTTTATTAGTTATTTTTTATTATTATTTGATGGAATTAGCTTTTATTATCCATGTGATAGTCATAAAGTTTTATTCGTTTTCATCACTTCAAGTATACTTAAGTGTTTTGTTTTATCACAAACACTTAAGTATCGATGCTATCTCTGTTCTTCTGATAGGTAATTTTGTTCAGTAAGCGTTCTTTCTTGGCTACCTGTTTTATTGCGACTTCTGTTGTTTTTCTTTTAGACCTGACGATGAATACGAGAAGTATTCGAAACGTCATGCTTTTTAAAGTAAAGAATCTGAAACAAGATGTTTGGTATTCATTTTGAAATTATGATTCCCGAAGGGAACATCTATCATAAATCGGAGAAGCCTCGGAGAAGAAAGTAAAGAGTACTCAGAGAAGACCTTGTGAATCCTCACTGAACACTGTGATATTTTCTTCTCCTACCACCCCTTTTTTTTTTGTGTGTGTGTATATATATCTTGAGGTTATCTTGAGATGATTTCGGGGCTTTTTAGTGTCCCCGCGGCCCGGTCCTCGACCAGGCCTCCACCCCAGGAAGCAGCCCGTGACAGCTGACTAACATCCAGGTACCTATTTTACTGCTAGGTAACAGGGGCATAGGGTGAAAGAAACTCTGCCCATTGTTTCTCGCCGGCGCCTGGGATCGAACCCAAGACCACAGGATCACAAGTCCAGCGTGCTGTCCGCTCGGCCGACCGGCTCCCTATCTAACTTTATTTTAAATATATATATTTTATATTTATCTAACTTTATTTTAAAATTTCATTACACAAAAAGGGTTACAACATTGGTTACATGCAGGGTAGGAGCATGCTTGCAAGCATGCCCTACATGCTTGTAGAGGCCTGACCGCTGAGTGGACAGCGCTTCAGATTCGTAGTCCTGGGTTCCGGGTTCGATCCCCGGTGGAGGCAGAAACAAATGGGCAGTTTCTTTCACCTTGATGCCCCTGTTACCTTGCAGTAAATAGGTACCTGGGAGTTAGACAGCTGCTACGGGCTGTTGCTGGGGGTGTATAACAAAAAGGAGGCCTGGTCGAAGACCGGGCCGCGGAGATGTTAAGCCCCGAAATCATCTCAAGATAACTCCAAGATTCCACTTGTCAGGAGGGTGCAAAGCTACTTGTCACAAGTTGTAGAGTTCCTCCAGCTCTCTCTCTCTCTCTCTCTCTCTCTCTCTCTCTCTCTCTATATATATATATATATATATATATTAATATATATATATATAGATATATATATATATATATATAATATATATATATATATATATAATATATATAATATGTCGTACCTAGTAGCCAGAACGCACTTCTCGGCCTACTATGCAAGGCCCGATTTGCCTAATAAGCCAAGTTTTCCTGAATTTATATATTTTCTCTATTTTTTTTCTTATGAAATGATAAAGCTACCCATTTCATTATGTATGAGGTCAATTTTTTTTATTGGAGTTAAAATTAACGTAGATATATGACCGAACCTAACCAACCCTACCTAACCTAACCTAACCTATCTTTATAGGATAGGTTAGGTTAGGTAACCGAAAAAGTTAGGTTAGGTTAGGTTAGGTAGGTTAGGTAGTCGAAAAGCAATTAATTCATGAAAACTTGGCTTATTAGGCAAATCGGGCCTTGCATAATAGGCTGAGAAGTGCGTTCTGGCTACTAGGTACGACATATATATATATATATATATATATTATATATATATATATATATATATATATATATATATATATATATATATATATATATATACATATATATATATATATATATAAACTGAAAACTCACACCCCAGAAGTGACTCGAACCCATACTGCCAGAAGCACTTTGCAATTGGTGCACAGGACCCCTTAACCTCTCGACCATCACGACCGGAGAAAAGATGATGGTAGTCGAGCTAATTCCCCATCATCCCGCCGGCCTGTTTGTCCGGGTGGCTGAGGAGGTGGGAAGCAGGAGGCTCATTGGTGGGGCTGGAGAGGGGGGGTGAGAGGTCCGGCACCTCCCGGCTTTTTTTTGGGGGGGGGGGAGTAAAGAGGATGAAGAGGCACTGATAAAGGAAAGTCTAGAAGTGGGAAATACAGTGAGAGTTATGAAAGCAGCGGGCTGTCCGCCTTGCTGACACATGTGTGGCAGCTAAGCTAAGCTGGCTCCCTCTTGTCAGGGAGCTGTGAGTGTGTGAGAGGTTCATCACAAGTGTTTCATCATATATGGATGTTTATAGAGATACTGTGTAGCATTGTGTTGAATTATTGTTAATGACTGGATGGCTATAGGGAAATTGATGGGTCTCTACCACACCGTGATTGTTTGGGATCGATGCGTGTCCGTTGCGCATTGTGTTAATCATATTGCTGCTTATCTGCTGAATGGTTTGGGGAGCTTGGCTGAGAGCATGAAACATTATATGTTCGTAGACGTCCCTCGTTTTAGCACCGGGAATGTTGTGTTGGAATTTTATTTGCTGAGTTCGTATACGCTCTTGGAAGGTTTTGCGGTTACCCGTGTGGGTCGTGTTTGTCAAGAACACTTCGATCTTGATTGGGATTTCTTCTGAGTCTTGGGACTCTGTATGCAGCACTGTCTGTGGGTGTGAGGTAGGCATTGATGCTAACCTCTCGGCTTGGGGTGGGGACAGTACACACTTGGGTAGGAGAAAGGGGTGACACTTACACACTGGTATAATGTCGTGGTATATCACAGCACAATATATCCGCCACCAAGATAACATTAATAAAACAAAAGACTAAAACCAGTGCGCTAAAACCGAATTCAGTGGAAAAGAAATGGGAGAAAAGGAGCAAACCCCACATCTGTTTAAAACGCTGATCCAAATATCACAGAAACGCGAATAACCGAACTCAGTTATAGGTTCACTATAGCCCGTGCTACATGAAAATTTCTGTTTTAAGTAGCTAAATCTCTAACAACAACAACTGCACAATATCATACACATGTTATCTGGCTCACTGTGAGGTCGACGCATTTAAAACAAGATAGCTGCTTCCCGAGAGCTGATGTATCTCTTTATCAAGGATATTCCCATAAGCACTCGTCTGGCACAGGCACCCCCCCCCGTCGTCTGGCACAGGCACCCCCCCCGTCGTCTGGCACAGGCATCCCCCCCGTCGTCTGGCACAGGCACCCCACCATGTCGACTGACACAGGCACCCCCCCCCGTCGTCTGGCACAGGCACCCCCCCCCGTCGTCTGGCACAGGCACCACCCCCACGTCGTCTGACACAGCACCCCCCCCCCGTCGTCTGGCACAGGCACCCCCCCGTCGTCTGGCACAGGCAACCCCCCCCCCGTCGTCTGACACAGGCACCCCCCCCGTCGTCTGGCACAGGCACGCCCCCCCGTCGTCTGGCACAGGCACCCCCCCCCCGTCGTCTGGCACAGGCACCCCCCCGGTCATCTGGCACAGGCACCCCCCCCCGTCGTCTGGCACAGGCACCCCCCCCGTCGTCTGGCACAGGCACCCCCCCCGTCGTCTGGCACAGGCACCCCCCCCCCGTCGTCTGGCACAGGCACTCCCCCCCCGTCGTCTGGCACAGGCACTCCCCCCCGTCGTCTGGCACAGGCACCCCCCCCCGTCGTCTGGCACAGGCACACCCCCCGTCGTCTGGCACAGGCACTCCCCCCCGTCGTCTGGCACAGGCACTCCCCCCCGTCGTCTGGCACAGGCACCCCCCCCCATCGTCTGGCACAGGCACCCCCCCCCGTCGTCTGGCACAGGCACCCCCCCCCCGTCGTCTGGCACAGGCACCCCCCCGTCGTCTGGCACAGGCACCCCCCCCCCCCCGTCGTCTGGCACAGGCACCCCCCCCCCTCGTCTAACACAGGCACCCCCCCCCCCGTCGTCTGGCACAGGAACCCCCCCCCGTCGTCTGGCACAGGCACCTTCCCCGTCGTCTGGCACAGGCACTCCCCCCCAGTCGTCTGGCACAGGCACTCCCCCCGTCGTCTGACACAGGCACCCCCCCCCGTCGTCTGACACAGGCACCCCCCCCCCGTCGTCTGGCACAGGCACCACCCCCCGTCGTCTGACAAAGGCACCCCCCCCGTCGTCTGACACAGGCACCCCCCCCGTCGTCTGACACAGGCACCCCCCCCCCGTCGTCTGACACAGGCACCTCCCCCGTCGTCTGGCACAGGCACCCCCCCGTCGTCTGCCACAGGCACCCCCCCGTCGTCTGACACAGGCACCCCCCCCCCGTCGTCTTGCACAGGCACCCCCCCCGTCGTCTGACACAGGCACCCCCCCCCCGTCGTCTGGCACAGGCACCCCCCCCCGTCGTCTGACACAGGCCACCCCCCCCGTCGTCTGACACAGGCACTCCCCCCCGTCGTCTACCACAGGCACCCCCCGTCGTCTGGCACAGGCACCCCCTTCCCCGTCGTCTGGCACGGGTACCCCCCCCGGCGTCTGGCACAGGCACCCCCCCCGTCGTCTGACACAGGCACCCCCCTCCGTCGTCTGGCACAGGCACCCCCCCCCCGTCGTCTGACACAGGCACCCCCCCGTCGTCTGGCACAGGCACCACCCCCCGTCGTCTGACACAGGCAGCCCCCCCGTCGTCTGACACAGGCACCCCCCCTGTCGTCTGACACAGGCACCCCCCGTCGTCTAACACCGGCACCCCCCCCGTCGTCGGCACAGGCACCCCCCTCCGTCGTCTGGCACAGGCACTCCCCCCGTCGTCTGACACAGGCACCCCCCCGTCGTCTGGCACAGGCACCCCCCCCCTCGTCGTCTGACACAGGCACCCCCCGTCGTCTGACACAGGCACACCCCCCGTCGTCTGATATAGGCACCCCCCCCCGTCGTCTGACACAGGCACCCCCCCCCGTCGTCTGGCCCAGGCACCACCCCCCGTCGTCTGGCACAGGCAACCCCCCCCCGTCGTCTGGCACAGGCACCCCCCCCCGTCGTCTGGCACAGGCACCCCCCTCATCGTCTGGCACAGGCACCCCCCCCGTCGTCTGGCACAGGCACCCCCCCCCACCGTCGTCTGGCACAGGCACCCCCTCCCCGTCGTCTGGCACAGGCACCCCCCCCTGTCGTCTGGCACAGGCACCCCCCCCCGTCGTCTGACACAGGCACCCCCCCCCGTCGTCTGGCACAGGCACCCCCCCCCCCCGTCGTCTGGCACAGGCACCTCCCCCTGTCGTTTGACACAGGCACCCCCCCCCGTCGTCTGACACAGGCCACCCCCCCCCCCGTCGTCTGGCACAGGCACTCCCCCCCGTCGTCAGGCACAGGCACCCCCCCCCGTCGTCTGGCACATTGCACCCCCTCCCCCGTCGTCTGGCACGGGCACCCCCCCCGTCGTCCTGAACAAGGCACCCCCGCCCCCGTCGTCTGACACAGGCACCCCCCGACCGTCGTCCTTGCACAGGCAGCACCCCCAAACCGTCGTCATGACAACAGGCACCCCCCCCGTCGTCCTTGGCACACCGGCACCCCACCCCCCGTCGTCTGACAACAGGCCACTCCCCCCCCTCCCAGTCGTCTGGCAGCAGGCACTACCCCCCCGGTCGTCTGGCAACACGGCACCACCCCCCCGTCGTCTGTCACAGGCAAACCCACCCCGTTCGTCTGGCAACAGGGCACACCCCCGTCGTCTGGCACAAGGGCACGGCCTCCCCCGTCGTCTGGCACAGGCACCCCCCGCCACCGTCGGCTTAGGCACAGGCACAACCTCCCCCGTCGTCTGGCACGGGCGACCCCCCCCGGCGTCTGGCAAAGGCACCACCCCCCCGTCGTCTGACAACAGGAACCACCCCCACCGTCGTCTGGCACAGGCACCGCACCCCCCGATCGGTCCTGGCACAGGCACCCGCACCCATGTCGACTGGACACAGGCAGCCCCCCCCCGTCGTCCTGGCACGGCACCCCCCCGTCGTCTGGCACAGGCACCCCCCCCCGTCGTCTGACACAGGCACCCCCCCCCGTCGTCTGGCACAGGCACCCCCCCGTCGTCGTCTGGCACAGGCACCCCCCCCCCCGTCGTCTGACACAGGCACCCCCCCCCGTCGACTTGCACAGGGCACCCCCCCCGTCGTCTGACACAGGCACCCCGCCACCGTCGTCTGGCACAGGCAACGCCCCCCCCCCCGTCGTCTGACGCAGGCCACCCCCCCCCCCCGTCGTCTGGCACAGGCACTCCCCCCCGTCGTCTGGCACAGGCACCCCCCCCCCGTCGTCTGGCACAGGCACCCCCCCCCCGTCGTCTGGCCTTGGCACCCCCCCGTCGTCTGGCACGGCACTCCCCCCGTCGTCTGGCACAGGCACCCCCCCCCCTCGTCTGGCACAGGCACCCTCCCCCGTCGTACTGGCACGGGCACCCCCCCCCCGGCGTCTGGCACAGGCACCCCCCCGTCGTCTGGACACAGGCACCCCCCCCGTCGTCTGGCACAGGCACTCCCCCCGTCGTCTGGCACAGGCACCCCCCGTCGTCTGGCACAGGCACCCCCCCCCGTCGTCTGACACAGGCACCCCCCCCGTCGTCTGGCACAGGCACCCCCCCACCGTCGTCTGGCACAGGCACCCCCTCCCCGTCGTCTGGCACAGGCACCCCCCTGTCGTCTGGCACAGGCACCCCCCCCCCCCGTCGTCTGACACAGGCACCCCCCCCGTCGTCTGGCACAGGCACCCCCCCCGTCGTCTGGCACAGGCACCTCCCCCTGTCGTTTGACACAGGCACCCCCCCCGTCGTCTGACACAGGCCACCCCCCCCCCCGTCGTCTGGCACAGGCACTCCCCCCCGTCGTCTGGCACAGGCACCCCCCCCCGTCGTCTGGCACATTGCACCCCCTCCCCCGTCGTCTGGCACAGGCACCCCCCCCGGCGTCTGGCACAGGCACCCCCCCCCGTCGTCTGACACAGGCACCCCATCCGTCGTCTGGCACAGGCACCCCCCCGTCGTCTGACACAGGCACCCCCCCCGTCGTCTGGCACAGGCACCCCTCCCGTCGTCTGGCACAGGCACTCCCCCCCGTCGTCTGGCACAGGCAACCCCCCCCCCCGTCGTCTGACACAGGCACACCCCCCCTTCGTCTGACACAGGCACCCCCCCGTCGTCTGGCACAGGCACTCCCCCCGTCGTCTGGCACAGGCACCCCCCCGTCGTCTGGCACAGGCACCCCCCCCCCGTCGTCTGGCACAGGCACCCCCCCCCGTCGTCTGAAACAGGCACACCCCCGTCGTCTGACACAGGCACCCCCTCCCCGTCGTCTGGCACAGGCACCCTCCCCGTCGTCTGGCACAGGCACCCCCCCGTCGTCTGGCACAGGCACTCCCCCCGTCGTCTGGCACAGGCACCCCCCCCCCAACGTCTGACACAGGCACCCCCCCCGTCGTCTGACACAGGCACCCCCCCCGTCGTCTGGCACAGGCACCCCCCCCGTCGTCTGGCACAGGCACTCCCCCCGTCGTCTGACACAGGCACCCCCCCCGTCGTCTGACACAGGCACCCCCCCCGTCGTCTGACACAGGCCACCCCCCCCGTCGTCTGGCACAGGCACTCCCCCCGTCGTCTGGCACAGGCACCCCCCCCCCGTCGTCTGGCACACGCACCCCCTCCCCCGTCGTCTGGCACGGGCACCCCCCCCCCGGCGTCTGGCACAGGCACCCCCCCCCGTCGTCTGACACAGGCACCCCATCCGTCGTCTGGCACAGGCACCCCCCGTCGTCTGACACAGGCACCCCCCCCCATCGTCTGGCACAGGCACCCCCCCCGTCGTTTGGCACAGGCACTCCCCCCCGTCGTCTGGCACAGGCAACCCCCCCCCGTCGTCTGACACAGGCACCCCCCCCGTCGTCTGACACAGGCACCCCCCCCCGTCGTCTGGCACAGGCAACCCCCCCCCCGTCGTCTGCACAGGCACACCCCCCCCCGTCGTCTGGCACAGGCACCCCCCCCCCGTCGTCTGACACAGGCACCCCCCCCCCCGTCGTCTGCACAGGCAACTCCCCCCCCGTCGTCTGGCACAGGCAACCCCCCCGTCGTCTGCACAGGCACCCCCCCCCGTCGTCTGGCACAGGCACCTCCCCCCCGTCGTCTGGCACAGGCAACCCCCCCCCCCGTCGTCTGCACAGGCACCCCCCCCCCGTCGTCTGGCACAGGCACCACCCCCCTCCCCTCCGTCGTCTGGCACAGGCACCCCCCCCGTCGTCTGCACAGGCACCCCCCCCCCGTCGTCTGGCACAGGCACCCCCCCCCCCGTCGTCTGCACAGGCACCCCCCCGTCGTCTGGCACAGGCACCCCCCCCGTCGTCTGAGCACAGGCAACCCCCCCCCCGGCGTCTGGCACAGGCACCCCCCCCCCGTCGTCTGACACAGGCACCCCCCCCGTCGTCTGGCACAGGCAACCCCCCCCCGTCGTCTGGCACAGGCACCCTCCCCCCGTCGTCTGGCACAGGCACCCCCCCCGTCGTCTGGCACAGGCACTCCCCCCGTCGTCTGGCACAGGCACCCCCCCCCCCGTCGTCTGACACAGGCACCCCCCCCGTCGTCTGGCACAGGCACCCCCCCCCGTCGTCTGGCACAGGCACCCCCCCCCGTCGTCTGACACAGGCACCCTCCCCGTCGTCTGACACAGGCACCCCCCCCCGTCTTCTGACACAGGCACCCCCCCCCCGTCGTCTGACACAGGCACCCCCCCCCGTCGTCTGACACAGGCACCCCCCCCGTCGTCTGGCACAGGCACCCCCCCCCCCGTCGTCTGACACAGGCACCCCCCCGTCGTCTTGCACAGGCACCCCCCCGTCGTCTGACACAGGCACCCCCCCCCGTCGTCTGACACAGGCACCTCCCCCCGTCGTCTGACACAGGCACTCCCCCCGTCGTCTGGCACAGGCACCCCCCCTTCGTCTGACACAGGCACCACCCCGTCGTCTGGCACAGGCACTCCCCCCGTCGTCTGGCACAGGCACCCCCCCCCGTCGTCTGGCACAGGCACCCCCCCTTCGTCTGACACAGGCACTCCCCGTCGTCTGGCACAGGCACTCCCCCCCGTCGTCTGGCACAGGCACCCCCCTTCCCGTCGTCTGGCACAGGCACCCCCCTCCCGTCGTCTGACACAGGCACTCCCCCCCGTCGTCTGGCACAGGCACCCCCCCTCGTCGTCTGGCACAGGCACCCCCCCCGTCGTCTGGCACAGGCACCCCCCTCCCGTCGTCTGACACAGGCACTCCCCCCCGTCGTCGGCACAGGCACCCCCCCCCCGTCGTCTGGCACAGGCACCCCCCCCTTCGTCTGACACAGGCACCCCCCCCCCGTCGTCTGGCACAGGCACCCCCCGTCGTCTGGCACAGGCACCCCCCCCGTCGTCTGGCACAGGCACCCCCCCCTTCGTCTGACACAGGCACCCCCCCGTCGTCTGGCACAGGCACTCCCCCCGTCGTCTGGCACAGGCACCCCCCCCCCTCGTCTGCACAGCCCCCCCCCCCCGTCGTCTGCACAGGCACTCCACCCCGTCGTCTGGCACAGGCAACCCCCCCCCCGTCGTCTGGCACGGCACCCCCCCCCGTCGTCTGGCACAGGCACCCCCCCCCCCCGTCTTCTGCACAGGCACCCCCCCTTTCTGGCACAGGCACCCCCCCCCGTCGTCTGGCACAGGCAACTCCCCCCCCGTCGTCTGGCACAGGCACCCCCCCCCCCGTCGTCTGGCACAGGCACCCCCCCCCGTCGTCTGCACAGGACCCTCCCCCCCCCGTCGGCACAGGCACCCCCCCCCTGTCGTCTGGCACAGGCAACCCGCCCCCCCCCCCGTCGTCTGGCACAGGCAACCCCCCCCCCCGTCGTCTGGCACAGTCACCCCCCCCCCCATCGTCTGGCACAGGCAACCCCCCCCCGTCGTTCTGCACAGGCACCCTCCCCCCTGTCGTCTGGCACAGGCAACCCCCCTTGTCTGGCACAGGCCACCCCCTTCCCCCCTTGTCTGGCACAGGGTCACCCCCTCCCTCTATTATAACTGTGGGAGCCCCTCAGAGTCTCGTAGTTGCCCTCACTGCAGAACCGACTTCCCGCCACTCTGGGACCAGGGGTGACGCCTGGGATATTCACACTGCAAACTGTTGAGTCTGGGTCGGTGTGGTCACGATGTCTCTGGGTAATTTTTTATTTTGTTATTTTTGCCTTTTTTCTACTACAAACGTGGCCACACATTTACAATGCTTACCAGCATATATACATTTTAAATATAATATGATATAATTATTTTAGATATTATTATTAGATATTAGAATAATATAATATAATTATTTAAATATAATATAAAATACATTCTAAATATATAAAAAAAAGTTTCAAAAACTGTTGGCATTCTTTCTAAGATTTGATACTACGTACCTCGCCCTGCCCTGGTGACACTTACTCTTTCATCTATCCTTATCTCAACTGTGGTATTTGTGCTTGGGGTTCTACTACCCAAAATCATTTACGTCCTCTAATTACTCAACACAAAGCTGCTATTAGGACAATATCTAACTCTGGCCCCAGACATCACTCGGTACCCTTACTCAAATCTCTGAATATGTTAGATATTAAGTCACTGCACATTCTCTCATGTGTATTATATATATAAAAAACACTGAACTGTAATGTCAATCTTGACCTTAAAAGCTTCCTAGAAGGTTGTAACAGATCCCATGAGCACCACACCAGAAACACATACCTATTTGATATTCCAAGAGTACGACTTAATCATACTAGAAATGCTTTACAAATCAAGGGACCCAGAATGTGGAATGACCTTCCCAATTATGTTAAAGACAGTACCTCTCTCAACCAGTTTAAGATAAAAGCTAAGTATTACCTAATTTACTCCCTGTAACCTACCTTACCCCTAAATGTCAACCCATGTCTACTAGTTTAAACAATGCTGTTTGTTGTCCAAATTGTATTTTTGATATTTTTTCTGCCATGTTACCCCCCCCCCCCCCTTTTTTTTATCTTATTTTTTTTTATTTTCTCAACACAATTTATACTTTAATCTCAATGAGTATTAAGTTTTAGTCTTAGTGTTTTTCCTGCCCGAAACGCTTTGCGTAATAGTGGCTTTAGGCATTGTATGTACTAGCTCTATCTATAAATCCATCAACTTTTGTATCTTACCCTGTATGTATGTACTTTATCTGAATAAATATTTGTATTAGGATTTGTTTGTATTTGTATTTCCTTCTGTTCTTTATGGACAGGGTTAGAGATCTGTTAAACATATATTTCAGGGATTTATTGAACAATCAACCACATAAGGTGATTGTAGTTCTTTTATAATGGTAATATAACCTATAAACATAAATACACAGATTTACGTCTGTCCAATATATAAACAGTGTTTGAGGTGTCTTTTTACATAGCGTCATTAATGTGCGTTTACAAAGTGGAAATGCAATTCTGACCAGTTTCCACATACCCTGTATACAAATACACACACATATACATATATACACATATACCTACACATATCCACATGTATATACATACACGTATGTCTCTTCTACTTTGCCAAGGTACGATAGCTTCTATAGAAACTAGTATGATACGACACACTTAACCACTGAAGGTGATTAAGGTGCTTTTACAAGCACAGGTTATAGGTACATACATTGTATAACAAATGTATTACATAGTCAATCTTTGGTATAAGTCCAATATATCATCAAGTGTTAAAGTATTCATATAGTATATATAGAGATCAGCATACCTCAGCCAAGGAACGAAAGTCAGTCAATATGGGACATTCTACGATATTATGTTCAAGGGAGTGCATGTTTTCTCTTTCACAAAGTTGACACATTGTGTATTCGACATTTGGATTTTGAGAAACCGTTTCAAAACATCTTCTACAGAACTGACGGTTCTGTAGAAGAAGATGGAAAATGTACCGGATGTGCATGCAATATATTTAAACAGTCTTCTCTCGTACTTGGGCATGGAATATTGTCAAGATGTTGAAAGTTTGTGCATTATTATTTTGTAAATTGCATAATTGTTCATCAGTGATTGGTTACACCAAATTCTAAATAACCTAACTGTATAATAATAATATTATTTATCCAAAGAAATAAAAATTTTTAATGTGTACAAATCTATTGAATAAAAGTTCTAAAAGAGGTCTTCGCGACCCATTTAAGACACACGAGCAAGGTAAAAAATAGACACAATTACTACAAATAAAAAAGCGAGTCAGATCTGCGTCAGTTCTTGACATGTCTCAAAAGAAAACATTTTCCATTTACAGAAAGCGGTGCATAAGCAACATGTCTTCGCTTCTTTATGTAGTAGGAAGAAGCATGTCAACAGCGAGGGTGTGGCGTCCGGTGTACCCCATCTTGCAGCGCCTCAATCAACAACGGGCCACACCTCGTCTCAGGCCTTTTTCCTCAGTTATGCCAATACAGAGCTCCCACCGCCAGCCCCAATTGTAAGATATATGCTTTATTGCCACATCAATAATTAATAATATTAGGCATATAAATGTCTTATGTAAGCCTATAAAATTTAGTTTTTTAAAAGTAACTTTTAACTTTTTCCCGTCCCCCCTTTGTCCCCCCCCCTCCCCATCTATTTTTCCCCTTCTTCCCATTGTCTCAGAAGATATATTACTGGGAAGAACTGAAACAACTACATGGGTCTTTTATCCCTACTTCATTCTTCCCCCTTTCTCACACCACTTTGGTGCCTTCATCCTCCCCCTCTCTCACCTCTATTTTTTCTGGTCTCAATAAACATACTTGAACTTGTACTTGATATGGATTGTTGCAACGTTGCAAGTTGAAATGGTGCAAGACGAATGTTGCAAGATAATGATGATGAAGACGTTTGTTGCTAAAAATACCAAGATGAATATTGCAAGATGTTGCAAGTCGACGATGAGCAAGATGAATGTAGGAATAAAATATTCAAGAAAGAATTGGTAAGGTGTATGAGATGTTAAAAAAACAAGAACAACACTATCAACAACAACAACAACAACATCAACAGCATCAACAACAACATCTTGCAACATGTTGCAAGACGATAGTTAGCATGATAAATGTAGCAAAAAATGATGCAAGATGAAATTGGTGTATGAGATGGAAGAAAGCAAAATTGATACAACAGCATCAACAACAACATTAACAACACCAACATGAATGTTACAAAATGTAAAGGTATATCAAGATGGAGTGGACGAGTATCAAAATGTATCGGGGGGAAAATATTTAAAGGATCGTTCAGAGATGAAGGGTAGTATGAGATGCAAGGAAATTAGATAGATAATGGAAGTGATTGAGTGATAGAAACAGGGAAGTCAAAATAGAGTGAGCAAGTATCAAAATGATCGTTTAGAGGAGAAGGGGTGTATGAGATACAGGGAAAACAACGGAGAAGGGAAAATATATAGTCTACAAGTTTCTAAAATAAGAAAGGAGATAGAGATAAAATAAAAAAAAACAGACTTACCTTTGCATCCAGTTAGGTAAGATTATGTTTTCTTTCTTCTATCCAGACAGGTTTCTTTATGTTGTATATCTTGATTTTTGTCACTATCAACAGATAACATTATTTTCAACACACACTGACTGGGGTTGTGGGGTAATATCAGTAACACTCATGTTACTGTTACCTCTTGCTCGCGGACAAAGGTAAGTTTTTTTTCGATTTTATCTCTGACTCCTTTTATTCTTTTGTTATTTTACATACTTGTAGACTATATATTTTCACTTCTTCCTGGTTTTCCCTGTATCTCATACACCACTTCTCCTCTGAACGATCATTTTGATACTTGTCCACTCTATTTTGACTTCCCTGTTTCTATCACTCAGTTCTATTATCTATCTAATTTCCCTGCATCTCATATTACCCTTCTTCAATGAACGATCCTTTTGATATTTTACCCAAATACATTTTGATATTTGTCCATTCTATTTTGATATACCTTTTTATTTTGTAACATTCATGTTGATGTTGTTAATGTTGTTGTTGATGCTGTTGTTGCTGTATCAATTTTACTTTCTTCCATCTCATACATCTAACCAATTTCATCTTGCTCACTATCGTCTTGCAACATATTGCAAGTTGTTGTTGTTGATGTTTTTGTTGTTGTTGATAGTGTTGTTTTGTTTTCTTACATCTCATACACCTTACCAATTCCATCTTGCATTGTTTTTCCTACATTTATCTTGCTCATCATCGACTTACAACATCATGCAATATTCATCTAGGTATTTTTTGCAACAACCGTCATCATCATCATTATCTTGCACCAATTCAAATTGCAACTTTGCAAGCATCCATATCTTGTGCGACTGAGCCATTCCTGCAACTTGCATTGCAATGTTACAGGATCGCTCGTGCAGTGGCTCAGTCGCACTTTTCCCTACTCGCAATAACCTTGTTACTGTGGTATTTGGGTCAAAGTTTTATGTGGAGGTGGGGTTTCCTCCTTTTCTCCCGTTTATTTTCCGCTTCTGTTTTTGCGCACTGGTTTTAATCTTGTTTTAGTATCATTATCTTGGTAACGGATATAGATGGACACTGTTCACTAGTGTATCCCATTCTTCAACTGCTTTTCTAATCATTGAAGTCGCTGTGGAATTTACATCTAATGCAGCTGCAGTTGTTTGGATTAATGTTGAGTTTAATGCACAAGGCTTTAGTTGCTTAACATTCCAGAAAGTAGTGCAATAGTGGCGCCTCTGCATCTGTTCCATAGATATTACACTCTTTAACTATTGGGTTTATTTCCTCTGAGCAGCATTTGTAACCAAGTCTGAGTTTGTGTATGGCTACTGCAATGTCTCTCTGGATATCTTTTTGCCAGGCTTGAAAGAGGCTTTTACCCAGTGGCTTGTTTGTACCACATCACACCTTTTAGAATAACCGGCCGTTTAGCAACAAGACATCCAAAATAACCCGAGTAAGTTTAATGCCTTTAAACAGATGATCCCTTTCATGGAGATTAGCTGAAGATATGTTAACCTTACAGGAGTTACAATGTCTATTTTCCACAGCGTGGAGAGATACCAACGGGAGCTTGTCCCCTCAGACTGTGAATCACACGTGTCTACGACGCTACCACGATGAGGCTAGGAATTGACTGATATCGGGAGAATATCAGACGCACTTCTAATAATCTGCTCGATAACAAAGCCTTATTAAACTGAATCTATGATACTGTAGTTAGTTTACTTTATAACAATTATTTACTTATAATTTTTTCCATTGAATTTATACAAATATATTTAATTTACAAGTTAGATTTAGTATTATTAAGTCTAATCCCCAAATTTTGTGGAAGTGGAAACATCCGATAAGTTATTAAATATTATTACAGTCCGCTCATACAGTCCACTCATACAGTTCATTTAATTATCTAATAACAATATTAAATACTTGTTAGAAAATTCCCACAGGAGCCTACTAACAAAACAGACTGAATGATGGTTGTGGAAAGATGGTTTCTTTTGCCAGCCCAGGGCTGGCGGCTCACCATACCAGGAGCACACACTTCCGTGTATCCACAATAATCGTATAATCCGAACCCGCTCCCACACAACCTGTTGACACCGAGTGGTCGCCATCGATTTTAATGAACATTTGATTTTATTTCAAGAAGAAAAAGTGTAAAAAATCTTGACCTTTGTGTTCTGCTGAAAGTTTAAACAATTACTCTCATTGTGGAACGATATTTGATTTCAAAGTTTCTCCCTCATAATATAATGCCTCAAATTTATTATTATTTTTCCTCAGGAATGAAGAGCAAGAGGTGAAGCTGCTTTTCCCAGCGGATAACAGGGTAGAGGACATGATGGCCATGAACAGCCACGGCACTTGGGCTCAGGGCGGATATTTTATCTTGCACTTAGATCAACCATTAGATGAACAACAGTATTTTAAAGCTGTTACTCATCTGTGTAAGTAAGTACAGAGCCCAACTTTCTTTTGTATAAAACAAACATTAACAAATGCAGTTTTTGAATTATTAGATGAACTAACTCTAGCAAAGACTTCACATTGCTAAAATATATATATAATATTTATGCTTCATTAATGTAATGTTTTATGGTTCGTCAACGTCATGTTTAATGGTTCGTCAACGTCATGTTTAATGGTTCGTCAACGTCATGTTTAATGGTTCGTCAACGTCATGTTTAATGGTTCGTCAACGTCATGTTTAATGGTTCGTCAACGTCGTGTTTCATGGTTCTTCACCGTCGTGTTTAATGGTTCGTCAACGTCGTGTTTCATGGTTCTTCACCGTCGTGTTTAATGGTTCGTCAACGTCGTGTTTCATGGTTCATCAACGTCGTGTTTCATGGTTCTTCACCGTCGTGTTTAATGGTTCGTCAACGTCGTGTTTCATGGTTCTTCACCGTCGTGTTTAATGGTTCGTCAACGTCGTGTTTCATGGTTCTTCACCGTCGTGTTTAATGGTTCGTCAACGTCGTGTTTCATGGTTCATCAACGTCGTGTTTCATGGTTCTTCACCGTCGTGTTTAATGGTTCGTCAACGTCGTGTTTCATGGTTCTTCACCGTCGTGTTTAATGGTTCGTCAACGTCGTGTTCCATGGTTCTTCACCGTCGTGTTCCATGGTTCTTCACCGTCGTGTTTCATGGTTCTTCACCGTCGTGTTTCATGGTTCCTCATCGTCGTGTTTCACAGTTCATCAACGTCGTGTTCCATGGTTCATCATCGTCGTGTTCCATGGTTCATCATCGTCGTGTTTCATGGTTCATCAACGTCGTGTTTCATTGTTCATCATCGTCGTGTTCCATGGTTCATCATCGTCGTGTTCCATGGTTCATCAACGTCGTGTTTCATGGTTCATCAACGTCATGTTTCATGGTTCATCATCGTCGTGTTTCATGGTTCATCAACGTCGTGTTTCATGGTTCATCATCGTCGTGTTCCATGGTTCATCATCGTCGTGTTCCATGGTTCATCAACGTCGTGTTTCATGGTTCATCAACGTCATGTTTCATGGTTCATCATCGTCGTGTTTCATGGTTCATCAACGTCGTGTTCCATGGTTCACCAACGTCGTGTTTCATGGTTCATCATCGTCGAGTTTCATGGTTCATCAACGTCGTGTTTCATAGTTCATCAACGTCTTGTTTCATGGTTCATCAACGTCGTGTTTCATGGTTCATCATCGTCGTGTTTCATGGTTCATCCACGTCGTGTTTCATGGTTCATCAACGTCGTGTTTCATGGTTCCTCAACGTCATGTTTCATGTTGTGTTCCATGGTTCATCATCGTCGTGTTTCATGGTTCATCAACGTCGTGTTTCATGGTTCATCAACGTCGTGTTTCATGGTTCATCAACGTCGTGTTTCATAGTTCATCAACGTCATGTTTCATGTTTCATGTTGTGTTCCATGGTTCATCATCGTCGTGTTCCATGGTTCATCATCGTCGTGTTTCATAGTTCATCAACGTCGTGTTTCATAGTTCATCAACGTCGTGTTTCATGGTTCATCAACGTCATGTTTCATGTTGTGTTCCATGGTTCATCATCGTCGTGTTCCATGGTTCATCAACGTCGTGTTTCATGGTTCATCAACGTCGTGTTTCATGGTTCATCAACGTCGTGTTTCATGGTTCATCAACGTCATGTTTCATGTTGTGTTCCATGGTTCATCATCGTCGTGTTCCATGATTCATCATCGTCGTGTTCCATGGTTCATCATCGTCGTGTTCCATGGTTCATCATCGTCGTGTTCCATGGTTCATCAACGTCGTGGTTCAAGTTTCGTCAACGTCATACCTGTGAGAACACGTCAACACTGTTCCTCTTCTATGCGCAGCTGTGCCAAAATAAAAGAAGTAGAATCTAAATAAATAAAAATGTAAATGTTCGTTTGTTCAGAATCGCAAATCTCCGAAAGTTCTTCACCGATTGCTTTGAAAACCTGCATCTGAGCAGGTTTTTATATACATAATATGTATATTTCACATCTGTGTTGGGAAATTTTTTTTTTTTAAAAACTGTATTTTCATGTGAAGGAAATCTTCGAAACCTCTTTACCGATTACTTTGAAATTTTGACACAACGTTGCATTCGAATAGGCGCGTGTTTTTATATACCTACTATATACATGCTTCACTTGTGACTGGAAAAAACATTCTTTTTTGAAAAACAGCGCCATCTGTTGGACGTAAGAGCAACACACGCTGTAATCTCCGAAAGTTCTTCACCGATAGTAAGGAGATAAGCTTGTATAATGTAGGTTGGGATGGGTCTTTTCCTGGTTTAAGATAGGAAGAATAATACTGGTCTGCCAATGTGAGGGAATATTTCCGTGAGTCCAGCATAAGTAGTAATAGTTTAGAAGAGTGTTATGTGCAGTCGATGGAAGATATTTGATTAGTTCATATGGAATTCCATCCTCTCCAGTTGCATTGACGGGTTGTAGATGGCGGGTTGCATTGACAGTTGCATTGTCAAGAGGTAGGCGGGTTGTAGCTGGCATAAGGTGTACATGTTGTCGACGCCGAGCATGGGCAGCGGTATGGCACGGTCATTTTCTTGTCTGAGGGAGAGTTCTTGGGCATGAAGGAAGGGTGTTGAGAGGGTAACTTTGAGGCATTCAGAAAGAACATTTGCATGCTCCTGAGGTGTTTGACAGAACAAGCCTTTGATCATCAGGGAAAACGAAAAGAATATTGGTCGACCTTTAATGCTTTTAAATGAAGCCCAGACTTTTGAATATGGCGTGGTGGGTATGAGGTTGTCACAAAATTTTGCCCATGAGGCTAGGTTTACTGACAATATGGTTTTTGTGGCTGCTGCTGTGGCCCGCCGGAGATTGACTCAGTTCTGTAGGGAGGGTTGACGTCTTTGTTTTTTATATGGCTCGTCAGGGAGACGGACAATATCAGCCCATTTTTTTATCTAGTTACTAAATGTTCCACTTGGGGAGCGTTAAGGGATGGGTTGGTGGCTGAAAGTTAGTAAATTTTATACTGAGGGGGTATGTGGTCACTACCCATATCTGGTCCAGTATGAAACTGTAGTTCATGTTGAAAGTGCGCCAAGCCAAAGCAGATGTCAAGTGAGGCTTCATAATTGGTTCTGTAATGAAAGTAGGTTACAAGATAGGGCGGCGAAAAAAGAATATATATGGTGCCGTGTCTTAAGTAGTTATATAGATCGGTGCCTGCAGTATTTTGGGTACCTCTACTCCATGTGGGGTGGTTAGCATTGAGATCACCTGTAACAATGATCGGGCGTCGTAATTGGTTAAGATAGAATTCCAGTTCATTTAAGTTTATTGTGCCACCAGGGTTGTATATACCCAGAAAGGATATGTGTGTATCATTGTAAGGTATAAGGCATACTAAAATTTCTAGTTTACCGTTCACAAAATGTGTAAGTGTTACAGATTTACATGTCATATTACTTCGTGTTAGGAGGAAAATACCACCCCCAATACGGTTGGGTCTGTCCAGTCTCTGCATCGGAAAGTTTTTATATATAGGATTTTGTTTAGGGGTGAGCCAGGATTCGGTTATGAAAGCTAAGTCCGGTTTGGATGAGTAAAGGAATTGTTTAAGTTCTGTGAGGGATGTTTTAATGCTTTTTGCGTTCCAAGTCATGAATGTTAGGGGAGCCATTTAGGATGTTTGGGTTATGGATACGTCTGTTTTCCATGGCATGCCAGTAGTAAGTAGTAGGTGTTGGATACCTGGATGTGGATAAGGGCCGTTTCTTACTCTTTGTATTGGTGGCTGGGGTTTGTGGCAAGTCAGCCTGGGGAATGATTTTGGTAAGGCGTGCTAAGGAGTTATTTAGGAGTTTTTCCATCATCAGTTCAAACGATTTGTGTCCAGCAATGGTGGCTTTGTTTGGGCGGATGACAGTGTCTGCAGCTGTTGATGGGATGTCTGTTGGGTCAGCCTCAGGGGTGGGTTGTGTTACTTGTGTAACGAAATTAATTTGAAGTCTGTCCAGCGTCTTTTCTAGTGCATTTTCGATGTGAGTGACAAGTGTTTCAACAGGATCAGGACTCAGTTGTGCATTTAGTGGAAGATGATTGGACTCTGGAGGGGAGGGGGGGTGCGGGATTGTCGTTGACAGACATATCAGGCACACGTAAAGGTTGTGGTTGAGTGTGAGATAGAGGTTGATGATGGGCTGAGTTAGGTTATTTCAATGCACTACTGTATTGCAGGTTGGTGGTAGGGAGAATGTGCTTTTTTGCTGCTACTGCTATGCATGAAGGACATTGTTTAAATTTAATGTCATGATCGCCACCACAGTTTGAGCAGGTGAGTATATCTGATGTACAGTTTTGTGTGTAGTCGGAACCAGAGCATTTCCCACATTTAATGTCGTTGGTGCAGCCTTTCCAGGTATGGTTAAAACCTATACATCTAAAGCTCTGAGTGGGACGTGGTACATACACCTCTAGTTTATGAAGGAAGTCGTTTAACCAAATCCTATCAGGGGGAATGTAGTCTTGAATGGTAA
Source organism: Procambarus clarkii (assembly GCF_040958095.1). Lineage (NCBI taxonomy): Eukaryota > Metazoa > Arthropoda > Malacostraca > Decapoda > Cambaridae > Procambarus > Procambarus clarkii. The sequence goes on from NC_091210.1 coordinate 31,249,324, forward strand.
GCAGAGCAGTGCTTGTATCACTGAGTTCTCCGTTTGTTCTTCGCATAAATTGTTTTAATCCAAAGATTGGAATGCCATCTGCCTGAAGTTGTGCCTTGATGTCGTCTGCACTAACGTCTACAACATGTCAGATTACATATTTCGCTAATCTGTTTCTAGTGGTTTGTAGCACTTGACTTCGTATCCACAGATGTCAGTAATGTGTGAAAGCTCTAGTTTCTCGCTGGTCCACTGCGATCAGGTTTCTTTGCTTATAGGGTCTGATATCGTACTCATTGATCCCAAATATCTTGGGAATGGCCTTATATAAGATACTTTGTGCCCTGCTATTTCTGAAAACACTCCCATCTTCCCCATCAAAGATAAATGATGAAAGTTTGCAAATCAGAAGAACACGTCCTACCTTGATTGAGCGGTGGATGTTGATACTGAGGCCGCATGGTGCCGGCATGGTCTCTGAATACCTCTGTATGATGGCGGCGCTTCACCTCTAATCTGTTTGCCTTGCTGTGATGTTTGCCATCCAGAAACTCTGCATCTCGATCCTACTCTAAGACCGGGTGACGTTCATGATCTAAATGTGTGGCTTTCAACAGTGGTTTCCCAACATCCTCAAAGGTTTACTAGTCGTAGTAAATTGTTTTTATATACCTACTATGTACATGCCACACCTGTGACAGGTAACAAATTTTTTTTTTTAACAGTACCATCCGTTGGACGTAAGAGCAACACACGCTGTAATCTCCGAAAGTTCTTCACCGATTGCTTTGAAATTTTGACACAAAGTTCCACTCGAATACACGCATGTTTTATGTACCTACAATATATATGGCACACCTGTGTCAGGTAAAATCAATTTTTTTTTTAAACAGCGCCATCTGTTGCACGTAAAAGCAACACACGCTATACAAAATATGTTACGATTCTATTTCAATGTTTTCATTTTCATTGGTAAATTGAATGATCATAGATTTCGATGTTCTTCAGTTTGATTTAACTATTCTGTGTGACATTGTGTTGGAATTGAGATGCGTTGTTTACCATACTGTTCATTTCGTGAGTATAGTTTATTTATCGTTTTCTTTATTGTTTTTCATTTAATTTTTTTATTTGTTTTTCTAATATTTCAGTGATGGGAACATTAGATCATATGACATTCCCAATTTTCTGATGGGAACATCAGATCAATTGGGAATGCATCGGACGAGGGAGTGGAGATGTTGGGGAGGACGAGGGGACGGGAGTTCGAGATGGTGGGGAGGACGAGGGGACAGTGGAGTGGGGGATAGTATAGAGGACAAAGGGACGCGGCCGGGGGGGGGGGTAGTGGGGAGGACGAGGGGACAGGGGTGTCAGGAATGGTTGGGAGGACGAGGGGACGGGGAATGGAGAAATGGTGGGGAGGACTGTGAGACAGGGAAGGTTACTGTGGCTCAGCAACGCATATGCATTGCTGAGCCACAGCAACACGTGGCCGGGTACAGCTAGTAAATAAATAAATAAATAAATAAATAAATAAATAAATAAATAAATAAATAAAGTCTCGGGCAGCTAGTTCTTGACACACAGTGTACTCCCCTTCATATAGATTAAGGCAGCTGCACAAAAGCAGATGAACCTAAACGTGTAAATAGAAAAAAGGCTCAATAAATGCGTCAAACCTTGAGATCGAGAAGCAGCTGCCTTTACCAATAAGGTATAACCACCCTCATTACTAACCATAGAGATTCATAGGTGATTTATATAAGTAATTGTTGAACTATCATATTAATTAGCAGGTCGTGGCTCATCTAATATTTTGATGTAGCAGAAGACACAAGTCGCTTGTCCGCTCTGGTGAAACCGACAAGGCTCGCCATCTGCTTGCTTGTGTTTTAACACTCTCTTCATGATGCATTGTCTTAGTTCCTCTGGAGCGTTTCTCCAAGCACCGTGATGGGATTTCAGGAGTTCTGATATGAGCACTATTGATGGCTTTAAGGAAAGCTAACTCTAGCACAATGACCAGGTATCAGAGGTCTCCTTGTAATGCACTTAAATTAACATGAAGTGTCTTATAAGTTGGTAAATAGGGTTTGTTTTGGCTATGGAATGTGAAAACATTTTTGCAAATTAACTTCTAATGGGCGTCTACCATATTTCTTATTTATTTGACAAAATTTGTTTATTTTATAAATATTTTCAATTAGTAAAATACTCCCTAACAACATATAAGCGACGAAGTAGCAGTGAAACACGGCAGGAAAAGGATTAACCAAGTTGAATGGTTTTCAGTAAGGTTCAGCTGTTGAGGACCTGTTTCCGCCCCCGTGACAAAGAGTGGTGGCTGTGTGAGATGCCAATACCTTCC